>NC_143046.1:4980000-5032500 GCF_057628025.1 Oncorhynchus mykiss | reverse complement strand
TGAAGATCTGTGAAGTTATTTGGATTTTTATGAATTATTTTTGAAATACAGTGTCCTGAAAAAGGGACGTTTCTTTTTTTGCTGAGTTTATGAACATCTATTCATTAACTAGAAGAGCTACTTGGCAGAGAAACATACTTCTTTTGTCACTCGGGTCAATCATTTGGGTCCGGGTCGGGGTCGGGTTTGGGTTGGGTTTGGGTCAATCATTTGGGTCCGGGTCGGAGTCGGGTTTGGGTTGGGTTTGGGTCAATCATTTGGGTCCGGGTCGGGGTCGGGTTTGGGTTGGGTTTGGGTCAATCATTTGGGTCCGGGTCGGGGTCGGGTTGGGTTTGGGTCAATCATTTGGGTCCGGGTCGGGGTCGGGTTTGGGTTGGGTTTGGGTCAATCATTTGGGTCCGGGTCGGGGTCGGGTTTGGGTTAGGTTTGGGTCAATCGTTTGGGTTCAGGTCGGGGTCGGGTCAATCATTTGGGTCCGGGTCGGGTTTGGGTTGGGTTTGGGTCAATCGTTTGGGTTCAGGTCGGGGTCGGGTCAATCATTTGGGTCCGAGTGGGCTCGGGTTTGGGTTGGGTTCGGGTCAATCGTTTGGGTTCAGGTCGGGTTCGGGTCAATCATTTGGGTTTGGGTCTAGGTCTGGTTGTAGTCGGGTCCATTCGGGTTTGGGTCTGATTGTTCTCGGGTCTGGGTCCCCACTTTTTTTTCCATGATCGGGTCTGTTGGGGCCCGGGTCCACATGTGAATACAACCTGTACAGTGAGCCTGTACACAGACAGTCTCCAGTCAGACTACTACTACCAGGGAATGGCTCCTGAAAGAGAGGAGAGAGCCGGCTCAGCCTTCAAGGTAAAACGCTTAAACTCTAAGACATGCTGAGGGTGGGTTTACTGTCTATGAGTCATCCATCTGTAGGACATAAGGTCATCACTGGTGTGTATAACCGTCCAGATAACATCAGCTGTACAAGGGTCAACAAAATAACAGTAGCGAGGCTATATACAGGGGGTACCGGTACAGAGTCAATGTGGAGACTATATACAGGGGGTACCGGTACAGAGTCAATGTGGAGGCTATATACAGGGGGTTCCGGTACAGAGTCAATGTGGAGGCTATATACAGGGGGTACCGGTACAGAGTCAATGTGGAGACTATATACAGGGGGTTCCGGTACAGAGTCAATGTGGAGACTATATACAGGGGGTACCGGTACAGAGTCAATGTGGAGGCTATATACAGGGGGTACCGGTACAGAGTCAATGTGGAGGCTATATACAGGGGGTTCCGGTACAGAGTCAATGTGGAGGCTATATACAGGGGGGTACCGGTACAGAGTCAATGTGGAGGCTATATACAGGGGGTACCGGTACAGAGTCAATGTGGAGACTATATACAGGGGGTTCCGGTACAGAGTCAATGTGGAGGCTATATACAGGGGGTACCGGTACAGAGTCAATGTGGAGGATATATACAGGGGGGTACCGGTACAGAGTCAATGTGGAGACTATATACAAGGGGTTCCGGTACAGAGTCAATGTGGAGGCTATATACAGGGTATTATGGTACAGAGTCAATGTGGAGGCTATATACAGGGTATTATGGTACAGAGTCAATGTGGAGGCTATATACAGGGTGTTACGGTACAGAGTCAATGTGGAGGCTATATACAGGGTTTTACGGTACAGAGTCAATGTGGAGGCTATATACAGGGTATTATGGTACAGAGTCAATGTGGAGGCTATATACAGGGTGTTACGGTACAGAGTCAATGTGGAGGCTATATACAGGGTTTTACGGTACAGAGTCAATGTGGAGGCTATATACAGGGTGTTACGGTACCGAGTCAATATGGAGGCTATATACAGGGTATTACGGTACAGAGTCAATGTGGAGGCTATATACAGGGTGTTACGGTACAGAGTCAATGTGGAGGCTATATACAGGGGGTTCCGGTACAGAGTCAATGTGGAGGCTATATACAGGGGGTTCCGGTACAGAGTCAATGTGGAGGCTATATACAGGGGGTACCGGTACAGAGTCAATATGGAGGCTATATACAGGGGGTTCCGGTACAGAGTCAATGTGGAGACTATATACAGGGGGTACCGGTACAGAGTCAATGTGGAGGCTATATACAGGGGGTTCCGGTACAGAGTCAATGTGGAGACTATATACAGGGGGTACCAGTACAGAGTCAATGTGGAGGATATATACAGGGGGTTCCGGTACAGAGTCAATGTGGAGACTATATACAGGGGGTACCGGTACAGAGTCAATGTGGAGGCTATATACAGGGGGTTCCGGTACAGAGTCAATGTGGAGGCTATATACAGGGGGTTCCGGTACAGAGTCAATGTGGAGGCTATATACAGGGGGGTACCGGTACAGAGTCAATGTGGAGGCTATATACAGGGTGTTACGGTACAGAGTCAATGTGGAGGCTATATACAGGGTATTACGGTACAGAGTCAATGTGGAGGCTATATACAGGGTATTACGGTATAGAGTCAATGTGGAGGCTATATACAGGGTGTTACGGTACAGAGTCAATGTGGAGGCTATATACAGGGTATTACGGTACAGAGTCAATGTGGAGGCTATATACAGGGTATTACGGTACAGAGTCAATGTGGAGGCTATATACAGGGTGTTACGGTACAGAGTCAATGTGGAGGCTATATACAGGGTGTTCCGGTACAGAGTCAATGTGGAGACTATATACAGGGGGTTCCGGTACAGAGTCAATGTGGAGACTATATACAGGGGGTACCGGTACAGAGTCAATGTGGAGGATATATACAGGGTGTTCCGGTACAGAGTCAATGTGGAGACTATATACAGGGGGTACCGGTACAGAGTCAATGTGGAGGCTATATACAGGGGGTTCCGGTACAGAGTCAATGTGGAGACTATATACAGGGGGTACCGGTACAGAGTCAATGTGGAGGATATATACAGGGGGTTCCGGTACAGAGTCAATGTGGAGACTATATACAGGGGGTACCGGTACAGAGTCAATGTGGAGGCTATATACAGGGGGTTCCGGTACAGAGTCAATGTGGAGGCTATATACAGGGGGTTCCGGTACAGAGTCAATGTGGAGGCTATATACAGGGGGGTACCGGTACAGAGTCAATGTGGAGGCTATATACAGGGTGTTACGGTACAGAGTCAATGTGGAGGCTATATACAGGGTATTACGGTACAGAGTCAATGTGGAGGCTATATACAGGGTATTACGGTATAGAGTCAATGTGGAGGCTATATACAGGGTGTTACGGTACAGAGTCAATGTGGAGGCTATATACAGGGTATTACGGTACAGAGTCAATGTGGAGGCTATATACAGGGTATTACGGTACAGAGTCAATGTGGAGGCTATATACAGGGGGTTCCGGTACAGAGTCAATGTGGAGGCTATATACAGGGTATTACGGTACAGAGTCAATGTGGAGGCTATATACAGGGGGTTCCGGTACAGAGTCAATATGGAGGCTATATACAGGGTGTTACGGTACAGAGTCAATGTGGAGGCTATATACAGGGTGTTACGGTACATAGTCAATGTGGAGGCTATATACAGGGGGTACCGGTACATAGTCAACGTGGAGGCTATATTCAGGGGGTACCGGTATAGAGTCAAGGTGGAGGCTATATACAGGGGGTACCGGTACAGGGTCAATGTGGAGGCTATATACAGGGTGTACCGGTACAGAGTCAATGTGGAGGCTATATACAGGGGGTTCCGGTACAGAGTCAATGTGCGGAGGCACCGGTTAGTTGAGGAAATTGAGGTAATATGTACATGTAATATGTACATGTAGGTAGAGTTAGAGTGACATCTGTGTGGCCATTTCATTATCTGTTCAGGAGTCTTATGGCTTTGGGGGGGTAGAAGCTGTTGAGAAGCCTTTACACCTAGACTTGGCGTCCCGGTACCGCTTGCCGTGCGGTAGCAGAGAGAACAGTCTATGACTAGGGTGACTTGAGTCTTTGGCAATTTTATGGGCCTTCCTCTGACACCGCCTGGTATAGAGGTTCCTGGATGGCAGGAAGCTTGGCCTTAGTGGTGAGCTTTGAGGGCACTGTGGTGTTGAATGCTGAGCTGTAGTCATTGAACAGCATTCTCACATAGGTGTTCCTTTTGTCCGGGTGGGAAATGGCAGTGTGGAGTGTGATTGAGATTGCATCGTCTCTGGATCTGTTGGGGCGGTATGCAAATTGAGTCTAGGGTGTCCTGGATGATGGTGTTGATGTGAGCCATGACCAGCCTTTCAAAGCACTTCATGGCTACAGACGTGAGTGATTTAGGCAGGTTACCTTTGCTTTCTTGGGCACAGGGACCATGGTGGTCTGCTTTAAACTTGTTGGTATTACAGACTCAGACAGGGAGAGATTATATTTAATCTTGTATATATATATATATATATATATATATATATATATATATATACAAACACATTATATATATATATGCCAGTCAAAAGTAAATAAATATATCTATTTTTTACATATATTATACATATTTGAATTAATTAATCATAACTTTAGATGTTTTTGTTTCTTGCTTTTAATTGAGTATTTTTAGGGTAATAGGGCAGTGATTTTGAGTATTAAAATGACAATTATTTTATCTGTTTTGGAAGCAGTATTCTCTTTGAAATGGAAAAGCTTCATTTTATTAGCAGATTGTTTTAATCATTGGAGCGTTTCACACTCACACTGAGCTGGATTAAATATTTAGTCAATGTTATTCACACACACACACACACACACACACACTATTGGTTGATTTTCATCTGACAAAATCATGCAAGCAGAATAGATGTATTAGAAAACAGAGTAACTATAGTAGAAAACAGAGTAACCATAGTAGAAAACAGAGTAACCGTGGTAGAAAACAGAGTAACCATAGTAGAAAACAGAGTAACCGTGGTAGAAAACAGAGTAACCGTGGTAGAAAACAGAGTAACCGTGGTAGAAAACAGAGTAACCGTGGTAGAAAACAGAGTAACCGTGGTAGAAAACAGAGTAACCGTGGTAGAAAACAGAGTAACCGTGGTAGAAAACAGAGTAACCATAGTAGAAAACAGAGTACCCGTGGTAGAAAACAGAGTAACCATAGTAGAAAACAGAGTAACCATAGTAGAAAACAGAGTAACCGTGGTAGAAAACAGAGTAACCATAGTAGAAAACAGAGTAACCATAGTAGAAAACAGAGTAACCGTAGTAGAAAACAGAGTAACCATAGTAGAAAACAGAGTAACCATAGTAGAAAACAGAGTAGCCGTGGTAGAAAACAGAGTAACCGTGGTAGAAAACAGAGTAACCGTGGTAGAAAACAGAGTAACCGTGGTAGAAAACAGAGTAACCGTGGTAGAAAACAGAGTAACTATAGTAGAAAACAGAGTAACCATAGTAGAAAACAGAGTAACCATAGTAGAAAACAGAGTAACCGTGGTAGAAAACAGAGTAACCGTGGTAGAAAACAGAGTAACCGTGGTAGAAAACAGAGTAGCCGTGGTAGAAAACAGAGTACCTGTAGTAGAAAACAGAGTAACCGTGGTAGAAAACAGAGTAACCATGGTAGAAAACAGAGTAACCATAGTAGAAAACAGAGTAACCATAGTAGAAAACAGAGTAACCGTGGTAGAAAACAGAGTAACCGTGGTAGAAAACAGAGTAACCGTGGTAGAAAACAGAGTAACCGTGGTAGAAAACAGAGTAACCGTGGTAGAAAACAGAGTAACCGTGGTAGAAAACAGAGTAACCGTGGTAGAAAACAGAGGAACCATAGTAGAAAACAGAGTAACTGTAGTAGAAAACAGAGTAACTGTAGTAGAAAACAGAGTAACCGTGGTAGAAAACAGAGTAACCGTGGTAGAAAACAGAGTAACCGTGGTAGAAAACAGAGTAACCATAGTAGAAAACAGAGTAACTGTAGTAGAAAACAGAGTAACCGTGGTAGAAAACAGAGTAACCATAGTAGAAAACAGAGTAACCATAGTAGAAAACAGAGTAACCGTGGTAGAAAACAGAGTAACCGTGGTAGAAAACAGAGTAACTATAGTAGAAAACAGAGTAACCATAGTAGAAAACAGAGTAACCGTGGTAGAAAACAGAGTAACTATAGTAGAAAACAGAGTAACCATAGTAGAAAACAGAGTAACCGTGGTAGAAAACAGAGTAACCGTGGTAGAAAACAGAGTAACCATAGTAGAAAACAGAGTAACCATGGTAGAAAACAGAGTAACTATAGTAGAAAACAGAGTAACCATAGTAGAAAACAGAGTAACCGTGGTAGAAAACAGAGTAACCGTGGTAGAAAACAGAGTAACCATAGTAGAAAACAGAGTAACAGTGGTAGAAAACAGAGTAACCGTGGTAGAAAACAGAGTAACCGTGGTAGAAAACAGAGTAACCATAGTAGAAAACAGAGTAACCATAGTAGAAAACAGAGTAACCGTGGTAGAAAACAGAGTAACTATAGTAGAAAACAGAGTAACCATAGTAGAAAACAGAGTAACCGTGGTAGAAAACAGAGTAACCGTGGTAGAAAACAGAGTAACCATAGTAGAAAACAGAGTAACCGTGGTAGAAAACAGAGTAACCGTGGTAGAAAACAGAGTAACCATAGTAGAAAACAGAGTAACCGTGGTAGAAAACAGAGTAACTATAGTAGAAAACAGAGTAACTATAGTAGAAAACAGAGTAACCGTGGTAGAAAACAGAGTAACCATAGTAGAAAACAGAGTAACCGTGGTAGAAAACAGAGTACCTGTAGTAGAAAACAGAGTAACCGTGGTAGAAAACAGAGTACCTGTAGTAGAAAACAGAGTAACCGTGGTAGAAAACAGAGTACCTGTAGTAGAAAACAGAGTAACCGTGGTAGAAAACAGAGTACCTGTAGTAGAAAACAGAGTAACCGTGGTAGAAAACAGAGTACCTGTAGTAGAAAACAGAGTAACCATAGTAGAAAACAGAGTAACTCTAGTAGAAAACAGAGTACCTGTAGTAGAAAACAGAGTAACCATAGTAGAAAACAGAGTAACTCTAGTAGAAAACAGAGTAACCGTGGTAGAAAACAGAGTAACCATAGTAGAAAACAGAGTAACCATAGTAGAAAACAGAGTAGCCGTGGTAGAAAACAGAGTAACCATAGTAGAAAACAGAGTAACCGTGGTAGAAAACAGAGTAGCCGTGGTAGAAAACAGAGTAACCATAGTAGAAAACAGAGTAACCGTGGTAGAAAACAGAGTAACCATAGTAGAAAACAGAGTAACCGTGGTAGAAAACAGAGTAACCGTGGTAGAAAACAGAGTAACTATAGTAGAAAACAGAGTAACTATAGTAGAAAACAGAGTAACCGTGGTAGAAAACAGAGTAACCGTGGTAGAAAACAGAGTAACCATAGTAGAAAACAGAGTAGCCGTGGTAGAAAACAGAGTAACCGTGGTAGAAAACAGAGTAACCGTGGTAGAAAACAGAGTAACCATAGTAGAAAACAGAGTAACCGTGGTAGAAAACAGAGTAACCGTGGTAGAAAACAGAGTAACCATAGTAGAAAACAGAGTAACCATAGTAGAAAACAGAGTAACCATAGTAGAAAACAGAGTAACCATAGTAGAAAACAGAGTAACCGTGGTAGAAAACAGAGTAACCGTGGTAGAAAACAGAGTAACCGTGGTAGAAAACAGAGTAACCATAGTAGAAAACAGAGTAACCATAGTAGAAAACAGAGTAACCATAGTAGAAAACAGAGTAACCGTGGTAGAAAACAGAGTAACCGTGGTAGAAAACAGAGTAGCCGTGGTAGAAAACAGAGTAACCGTGGTAGAAAACAGAGTAACCGTGGTAGAAAACAGAGTAACCGTGGTAGAAAACAGAGTAACCGTGGTAGAAAACAGAGTAGCCGTGGTAGAAAACAGAGTAACCGTGGTAGAAAACAGAGTAACCGTGGTAGAAAACAGAGTAGCCGTGGTAGAAAACAGAGTAACCGTGGTAGAAAACAGAGTAACCGTGGTAGAAAACAGAGTAACTGCAATAGTTATAGTTAATCACTCTCTCTCTCTCCATTTAGTTTATCACCCGCTCTCTCTCCATATAGTTCATCACCCTCTCTCTCTTCCTCTCTCCATATAGTTCATCACCCTCTCTCTCTTCCTCTCTCCATATAGTTCATCACCCTCTCTCTCTTCCTCTCTCCATATAGTTCATCACCCTCTCTCTCTTCCTCTCTCCATATAGTTCATCACCCTCTCTCTCTTCCTCTCTCCATATAGTTCATCACCCTCTCTCTCTCCATATAGTTCATCACCCTCTCTCTCTCCATATAGTTCATCACCCTCTCTCTCTTCCTCTCTCCATATAGTTCATAACCCTCTCTCTCCATATAGTTCATCACCCTCTCTCTCTTCCTCTCTCCATATAGTTCATCACCCTCTCTCTCTCCATATAGTTCATCACCCTCTCTCTCTTCCTCTCTCCATATAGTTCATCACCCTCTCTCTCTCCATATAGTTAATCACCCTCTCTCTCTTCCTCTCTCCATATAGTTCATCACCCTCTCTCTCTTCCTCTCTCCATATAGTTCATAACCCTCTCTCTCTCCGTATAGTTCATTACTCTCTTCCTCTCTCCATATAGTTCATCACCCTCTCTCTCTTCCTCTCTCCATATAGTTCATCACCCTCTCTCTCTTCCTCTCTCCATATAATTAATCACCCTCTCTCTCTCTCTCTCCATATAGTTAATCAACCTCTCTCTCTTCCTCTCTCCATATAGTTCATCACCCTCTCTCTCTCTCTCTCTCCATATAGTTCATCACCCTCTCTCTCTCCATATAGTTAATCACCCTCTCTCTCTCTCTCTCCATATAGTTCATCACCCTCTCTCTCTTCCTCTCTCCATATAGTTCATCACCCTCTCTCTCTCCATATAGTTCATCACCTTCTCTCTCTCTCTCTCCATATAGTTCATCACCCTCTCTCTCTCCATACAGTTCATCACTCTCTCTTTCTCTCCATATAGTTCATCACCCTCTCTCTCTTCCTCTCTCCATATAGTTCATAACCCTCTCTCTCCATATAGTTCATCACCCTCTCTCTCTTCCTCTCTCCATATAGTTCATCACCCTCTCTCTCTCTCCATATAGTTCATCACCCTCTCTCTCTCCATATAGTTAATCACCCTCTCTCTCTCTCTCTCCATATAGTTCATCACCCTCTCTCTCTTCCTCTCTCCATATAGTTCATCACCCTCTCTCTCTTCCTCTCTCCATATAGTTCATCACCCTCTCTCTCTTCCTCTCTCCATATAGTTCATCACCCTCTCTCTCTTCCTCTCTCCATATAGTTCATCACCCTCTCTCTCTTCCTCTCTCCATATAGTTCATCACCCTCTCTCTCTCCATATAGTTCATCACCCTCTCTCTCTCCATATAGTTCATCACCCTCTCTCTCTTCCTCTCTCCATATAGTTCATAACCCTCTCTCTCCATATAGTTCATCACCCTCTCTCTCTTCCTCTCTCCATATAGTTCATCACCCTCTCTCTCTCCATATAGTTCATCACCCTCTCTCTCTTCCTCTCTCCATATAGTTCATCACCCTCTCTCTCTCCATATAGTCAATCACCCTCTCTCTCTTCCTCTCTCCATATAGTTCATCACCCTCTCTCTCTTCCTCTCTCCATATAGTTCATAACCCTCTCTCTCTCCGTATAGTTCATTACTCTCTTCCTCTCTCCATATAGTTCATCACCCTCTCTCTCTTCCTCTCTCCATATAGTTCATCACCCTCTCTCTCTTCCTCTCTCCATATAATTAATCACCCTCTCTCTCTCTCTCTCCATATAGTTAATCAACCTCTCTCTCTTCCTCTCTCCATATAGTTCATCACCCTCTCTCTCTCTCTCCATATAGTTCATCACCCTCTCTCTCTCCATATAGTTAATCACCCTCTCTCTCTCTCTCTCCATATAGTTCATCACCCTCTCTCTCTTCCTCTCTCCATATAGTTCATCACCCTCTCTCTCTCCATATAGTTCATCACCTTCTCTCTCTCTCTCTCCATATAGTTCATCACCCTCTCTCTCTCCATACAGTTCATCACTCTCTCTTTCTCTCCATATAGTTCATCACCCTCTCTCTCTTCCTCTCTCCATATAGTTCATAACCCTCTCTCTCCATATAGTTCATCACCCTCTCTCTCTTCCTCTCTCCATATAGTTCATCACCCTCTCTCTCTCTCCATATAGTTCATCACCCTCTCTCTCTCCATATAGTTAATCACCCTCTCTCTCTCTCTCTCCATATAGTTCATCACCCTCTCTCTCTTCCTCTCTCCATATAGTTCATCACCCTCTCTCTCTCTCTCTCCATATAGTTCATCACCCTCTCTCTCTCTCTCTCCATATAGTTCATCACCCTCTCTCTCTCTCCATGTAGTTTATAACCCTCTCTCTCTTCCTCTCTCCATTTAGTTCATCACCTTCTCTCTCTTCCTCTCTCCATATAGTTTCACCCTCTCTCTCTCTTTCTCCATATAGTTCATCACTCTCTCTCTATATATATATAGTTAATCAGCCTCTCTCTCTCTCTTGCCACATAGTTCATCACCCTTCCTCTCTCCATATAGTTAATCACCCTCTCTCTCTCCATATAGTTAATCACCCTCTTTCTCTTCCTCTCTCCATATAGTTAATCACCCTCTCTCTCCATATAGTTAATCACCCTCTCTCTCTCTCCATATAGTTCATCACCCTCTCTCTCTCCATATAGTTAATCACCCTCTCTCTCTTCCTCTCTCCATATAATTAATCACCCTCTCTCTCTCTCTCTCCATATAGTTCATCACCCTCTCTCTCTCCACATAGTTAATCACCCTATCTCTCTTTCTCTTTCTACATAGTTCATCACCCTCTCTCTCTCCATATAGTTCATCACCCCCTCTCTCTCCATATAGTTCATCACCTTCTCTCTCTTCATCTCTCCATAAAGTTCATAACCCTCTCTCTTCCTCTCTCCATATAGTTCATCACCCTCTCTCTCTTCCTCTCTCCATATAGTTCATCACCCTCTCTCTCTTCCTCTCTCCATATAGTTCATCACCCTCTCTCTCTCTCCATATAGTTCATCACCTTCTCTCTCTCTCTCTCCATAAAGTTCATCACCCTCTCTCTCTCTCCATATAGTTTATAACCCTCTCTCTCTTCCTCTCTCCACTTAGTTCATCACCTTCTCTCTCTTCCTCTCTCCATATAGTTCATCACCCTCTCTCTCTCTTCCTCTCTCCATATAGTTCATCACCCTCTCTCTCTTCCTCTCTCCATATAGTTCATCACCCTCTGTCTCTCTTCCTCTCTCCATATAGTTCATCACCCTCTCTCTCTTCCTCTCTCCATATAGTTCATCACCCTCTGTCTCTCTTCCTCTCTCCATATAGTTCATCACCCTCTCTCTCTCTTCCTCTCTCCATATAGTTCATCACCCTCTCTCTCTTCCTCTCTCCATATAGTTCATCACCCTCTGTCTCTCTTCCTCTCTCCATATAGTTCATCACCTTCTCTCTCTTCCTCTCTCCATATAGTTCATCACCCTCTCTCTCTCTTTCTCCATATAGTTCATCACTCTCTCTCTCTATATATATAGTTAATCAGCCTCTCTCTCTCTCTCGCCACATAGTTCATCACCCTTCCTCTCTCCATATAGTTAATCACCCTCTTTCTCTTCCTCTCTCCATATAGTTCATAACCCTCTCTCTCTCCATATAGTTAATCACCCTCTCTCTCCATATAGTTAATCACCCTCTCTCTTTCTCCATATAGTTCATCACCCTCTCTCTCTCCATATAGTTCATCACCCTCTCTCTCTCCATATAGTTAATCACCCTCTCTCTCTTCCTCTCTCCATATAATTAATCACCCTCTCTCTCTCTCTCTCCATATAGTTAATCAACCTCTCTCTCTTCCTCTCTCCATATAGTTCATCACCCTCTCCACATAGTTAATCACCCTCTCTCTTTCTCTCTCTACATAGTTCATCACCCTCTCTGTCTCCATATAGTTCATCACCCCCTCTCTCTCCATATAGTTCATCACCTTCTCTCTCTTCATCTCTCCATAAAGTTCATAACCCTCTCTCTTCCTCTCTCCATTTAGTTCATCACCCTCTCTCTCTTCCTCTCTCCATATAGTTAATCACCCTCTCTCTCTACATAGTTCATCACCCTCTCTCTCTCTCCATAAAGTTCATAACCCTCTCTCTCTTCCTCTCTCTATATAGTTCATCACCCTATCTCTCTCTCCACATAGTTCATCACCCTCTCTCTCTTCCTCTCTTCGTAAAGTTCATAACCCTCTCTCTCTCTCTCCATATAGTTCATCACCCTCTCTCTTCCTCTCTCCGTAAAGTTCATAACCCTCGATGTCTCTTCCTCTCTCTCTGTATAGGTCCTCACCCTCTTCTTCTCCCTACATAGTGCACTACTTTAGACCAGGGCTCATTGGCTCATACACCTCTGCTGTCTTCAACCAAGATCTCAGCGATCACTGCCTCATTGCCTGCATCCGTAATGGGTCAGCGGTCAAACGACCTCCTCTCATCACTGTAAAACGCTCCCTGAAACACTTCAGCGAGCAGGCCTTTCTAATCGACCTGGCCGGGGTATCCTGGAAGGATATTGACCTCATCCCGTCAGTAGAGGATGCCTGGATATTTTTTTAAAATGCCTTCCTAACCATCTTAAATAAACATGCCCCATTCAAGAAATTTAGAACCAGGAACAGATATAGCCCTTGGTTCTCCCCAGACCTGACTGCCCTTAATCAACACAAAAACGTCCTATGGCGTTCTGCATTAGCATCGAACAGCCCCCGTGATATGCAGCTGTTCAGGGAAGCTAGAAACCATTATACACAGGCAGTTAGAAAAGCCAAGGCTAGCTTTTTCAAGCAGAAATTTGCTTCTTGCAACACTAACTCAAAAAAGTTCTGGGACACTGTAAAGTCCATGGAGAATAAGAACACCTCCTCCCAGCTGCCCACTGCACTGAAGATAGGAAACACTGTCACCACTGATAAATCCACCATAATTGAACATTTCAATAAGCATTTTTCTACTGCTGGCCATGCTTTCCACCTGGCTACTCCTACCCCTGTCAACAGCACTGCACCCCCAACAGCAACTCGCCCAAGCCTTCCCCATTTCTCCTTCTCCCAAATCCATTCAGCTGATGTTCTGAAAGAGCTGCAAAATCTGGACCCCTACAAATCAGCCGGGCTAGACAATCTGGACCCTTTCTTTCTAAAATTATCTGCCGAAATTGTTGCCACCCCTATTACTAGCCTGTTCAACCTCTCTTTCGTGTCGTCTGAGATTCCCAAAGATTGGAAAGCAGCTGCGGTCATCCCCCTCTTCAAAGGGGGGGACACTCTTGACCCAAACTGCTACAGACCTATATCTATCCTACCATGCCTTTCTAAGGTCTTCGAAAGCCAAGTCAACAAACAGATTACCGACCATTTTGAATCTCACCATACCTTCTCTGCTATGCAATCTGGTTTCAGAGCTGGTCATGGGTGCACCTCAGCCACGCTCAAGGTCCTAAACGATATCTTAACCGCCATCGATAAGAAACATTACTGTGCAGCCGTATTCATTGATCTGGCCAAGGCTTTCGACTCTGTCAATCACCACATCCTCATCGGCAGACTCAACAGCCTTGGTTTCTCAAATGATTGCCTCGCCTGGTTCACCAACTACTTCTCTGATAGAGTTCAGTGTGTCAAATCTGAGGGTCTGTTGTCCGGACCTCTGGCAGTCTCTATGGGGGTGCCACAGGGTTCAATTCTTGGACCGACACTCTTCTCTGTATACATCAATGAGGTCGCTCTTGCTGCTGGTGAGTCTCTGATCCACCTCTACGCAGACGACACCATTCTGTATACTTCCGGCCCTTCTTTGGACACTGTGTTAACAACCCTCCAGGCAAGCTTCAATGCCATACAACTCTCCTTCCGTGGCCTCCAACTGCTCTTAAATACAAGTAAAACTAAATGCATGCTCTTCAACCGATCACTACCTGCACCTACCCGCCTGTCCAACATCACTACTCTGGACGGCTCTGACTTAGAATACGTGGACAACTACAAATACTTAGGTGTCTGGTTAGACTGTAAACTCTCCTTCCAGACCCATATCAAACATCTCCAATCCAAAGTTAAATCTAGAATTGGCTTCCTATTTCGCAACAAAGCATCCTTCACTCATGCTGCCAAACATACCCTTGTAAAACTGACCATCCTACCAATCCTCGACTTTGGCGATGTAATTTACAAAATAGCCTCCAATACCCTACTCAACAAACTGGATGCAGTCTATCACAGTGCAATCCGTTTTGTCACCAAAGCCCCATACACTACCCACCATTGCGACCTGTACGCTCTCGTTGGCTGGCCCTCGCTTCATACTCGTCGCCAAACCCACTGGCTCCATGTCATCTACAAGACCCTGCTAGGTAAAGTCCCCCCTTATCTCAGCTCGCTGGTCACCATAGCATCTCCCACCTGTAGCACACGCTCCAGCAGGTATATCTCTCTAGTCACCCCCAAAACCAATTCTTTCTTTGGCCGCCTCTCTTTCCAGTTCTCTGCTGCCAATGACTGGAACGAACTACAAAAATCTCTGAAACTGGAAACACTTATCTCCCTCACTAGCTTTAAGCACCAACTGTCAGAGCAGCTCACAGATTACTGCACCTGTACATAGCCCACATATAATTTAGCCCTATCAACTACCTCTTTCCCAACTGTATTTAATTTATTTATTTATTTTGCTCCTTTGCACCCCATTATTTTTATTTCTACTTTGCACATTCTTCCATTGCAAAACTACCATTCCAGTGTTTTACTTGCTATATTGTATTTACCTTGCCACCAAGGCCTTTTTTTGCCTTTACCTCCCTTCTCACCTCATTTGCTCACATTGTATATAGACTTGTTTATACTTTATTATTGACTGTATGTTTGTTTTACTCCATGTGTAACTCTGTGTTGTTGTATCTGTCGAACTGCTTTGCTTTATCTTGGCCAGGTCGCAATTGTAAATGAGAACTTGTTCTCAACTTGCCTACCTGGTTAAATAAAGGTAAAATAAATAAAAATAAATAAAATAAATTGGGGTGCAGTTACTTTAGACCAGGGCTCATTGGGGTGCAGTTACTTTAGACCAGGGCTCATTGGGGTGCAGTTACTTTAGACCAGGGCTCATTGGGGTGCAGTTACTTTAGACCAGGGCTCATTGGGGTGCAGTTACTTTAGACCAGGGCTCATTGGGGTGCAGTTACTTTAGACCAGGGCTCATTGGGGTGCAGTTACTTTAGACCAGGGCTCATTGGGGTGCAGTTACTTTAGACCAGGGCTCATTGGGGTGGAGTTACTTTAGGGAATCGGGTTCCATTTGAGATGCATGTGTTACGCCTCTCCCTCCGTCTCCTTCCTTCCCTTCCTCACTTCCTCCCAGTCTCCTTCCTTCCCTCCCTCCCACCCTGTCTGTCTGCTGCGTTCCTGGAAATGTAACAAGTCTCCGCCTCATTGGAGAAGTTCATGATTAGTACACACATATGGTAATGTGTGACCAGGCAGTTTTCCATGCCGCTTCTTCCATTGTGAGGGATATTAACCAATCAATGAGCGAATGATCATTTGTTAAGCAACGTTTACAGTCCCCCCATATTGCTGCTATCAGGATTGTGTCCCAAATACGATCCCTGGTCAAAAGTTGTGCACTATAAAGGGAACAGGGTGCCATTTGTTTTGTGACATAGTCCAGGAATATTTTCCCTGTAGATTAAATAATCACTCAGACATGTTTCTGGCAGCACAGCTACATACCGTCTATTGAAACCGGGAACATCCTGATTGGCAGCTGGGGAAGGAGTGGGGATTCTGATTGGCAGCTGGGGAAGGAGTGGGGATTCTGATTGGCAGCTGGGGAAGGAGTGGGGATTCTGATTGGCAGCTGTGGAAGGAGTGGGGATTCTGATTGGCAGCTGGGGAAGGAGTGGGGATTCTGATTGGCAGCTGTGGAAGGAGTGGGGATTCTGATTGGCAGCTGGGGAAGGAGTGGGGATTCTGATTGGCAGCTGGGGAAGGAGTGGGGATTCTGATTGGCAGCTGGGGAAGGAGTGGGGATTCTGATTGGCAGCTGGGGAAGGAGTGGTGCAATATGAGGCCTCGTCTTTCCCCATAGAGTTAGTGCAGTATTTTAGATCAGTTACTGCTACGTGAACTCTGATCAACAGTAGTACACTGTCTGGGGCATAGCGAATGAGCCCGGGACTTGTGCACTTCAGGAACGTCACTCTCTGAAGTCGCTACTATCTGGGTTCAGTCAAGGCTAACATTCCCTCAGCCTCCAAACAAACAGAAATGGTGTGTCTCTCTCTCTCTCTCCACTTGAGTCCTCCAGAGGTGGAGGCAGTGTGATCTACAGTAATTGTAAAAGCAGGATAAGCCCAGCGGTGGAGGCATCGTTCTCACGCCTCTCTCCCCCCCCCTATGTCCTCTCTCTCCTCTCCCTCTCTCTCCTCCCTCTCCCTATGCCCTCTCTCTCCTCCCCTTCCCTATGCCCTCTCCTCCCCCTCTCTCTCCTCCCCCTCCCTATGCCCTCTCCTCCCCCTCTCTCCTCCCCTTCCCTATGCCCTCTCCTCCCCCTCTCTTCCCCTTCCCTGTGCCCTCTCCTCCCCCTCTCTCCTCCCCTCCCTATGCCCTCTCCTCCCCCTCTCTCCTCCCCTTCCCTATGCCCTCTCCTCCCCCTCTCTCTCCTCCCCCTCCCTATGCCCTCTCCTCTCCCCTTCCCTATGCCCTCTCCTCTCTCCTCCCCCTCCCTATGCCCTCTCCTCCCCTCTCTCTCCTCCCCCTCCCTATGCCCTCTCCTCCCCTCTCTCTCCTCCCCCTCCCTATGCCCTCTCCTCCCCTTTCTCTCTTCCCCCTCCCTATGCCCTCTTTCTCCTCCCCCCTCTCTCTCCTCCCCTCCCTATCCCTTCTCTCTCCTCCCCTCCCTATCCCCTCTCTCTCCTCCCTTCCCTATGCCCCCTCTCCTCCCCCTCCCTATCCCCCCTCTCTCTCCTCCACCTCCCCATCCCCCCTCCTCTCTCCTCCACCTCCCCATCCCCCCTCTCTCTCCTCCACCTCCCTATCCCCGCTCTCTCCCCTCCACCTCCCTACACCCCTCTCTCTCCTCCACCTCCCTATCCCCTCTCCTCCCCCTCCCTATGCCCTCTCCTCCCCTCTCTCCTCCCCCTCCCTATGCCCTCTCTATGCCCCCTCCTCCCCTCTCTCCTCCCCCCTCCCTATGCCCTCTCCTCCCCCTCCCTATGCCCTCTCTCCTCCCCCCTCTCTCTCCTCCCCTCCCTATCCCTTCTCTCTCCTCCCCTCCCTATCCCCTCTATCCTCCCCTCCCTATCCCCTCTCTCTCCTCCCCTCCCTATCCCCTCTCTCTCCTCCCCTCCCTATGCCCCCTCTCCTCCCCCTCCCTATCCACCTCTCTCTCCCCTCCACCTCCCTATCCCCTCCCCTCTCCTTCCCCTCCCCCTCTCTCTCCTCCCCTCTCTCTCCTCCCCCTCCCTATGCCCTCTCCTCCCCCTCTCTTCCCCTTCCCTATGCCCTCTCTCTCCTCCCCTCCCTATGCTCTCTCTCCTCCCCTCCCTATGCCCTCTCTCCTCCCCCTCTCTATCCTCCCCTCCCTATGCCCTCTCTCCTCCCCCTCTCTCTCCTCCCCTCCCCATGCTCTCTCCACTCCCCCTCCCTATGCCCTCTCCTCCCCCTCCCTATGCCCTCTCCTCCCCTCTCTATCCTTGCTCAATTCAAATCAATTTAAGAGCTTTATTGGCATGGGAAACCTATGTTCACATTGCTAAACGCAAGTTAACGTCTCTACCACATCACCTTTGACTTGTATATCTATTAAAAACCTCTAAATGTAAAACAGAAGATTTACTTTTCAATTGTCGTCTCCAGAGTTGAGATTAGCTCAATTTGCCTGCTTTTCCACTGCATCCCGAACAGCACCCTATCCCCAATATAGTCCACTACATCTGACCAGAGCCTGGTTCAAAAGTAGTGCACTATATAGGGGATAGGGTGCCACCCTGGTTAAAAGTAGTGCACTATATATAGGGAATAGGGTGCCACCCTGGTTAAAAGTAGTGCACTATATAGGGAATAGGGTGCCACCCTGGTTAAAAGTAGTGCACTATATAGGGAATAGGGTGCCACCCTGGTTAAAAGTAGTGCACTATATAGGGAATAGGGTGCCACCCTGGTTAAAAGTAGTGCACTATATAGGGAATAGGGTGCCACCCTGGTTAAAAGTATTGCACTATATAGGGAATAGGGTGCCACCCTGGTTAAAAGTAGTGCACTATATAGGGAATAGGGTGCCACCCTGGTTAAAAGTAGTGCACTATATAGGGAATAGGGTGCCACCCTGGTTAAAAGTAGTGCACTATATAGGGAATAGGGTGCCACCCTGGTTAAAAGTAGTGCACTATATAGGGAATAGGGTGCCACCCTGGTTAAAAGTAGTGTACTATATAGGGAATAGGGTGCCACCCTGGTTAAAAGTAGTGCACTATATAGGGAATAGGGTGCCACCCTGGTTAAAAGTAGTGCACTATATAGGGAATAGGGTGCCACCCTGGTTAAAAGTAGTGCACTATATAGGGAATAGGGTGCCACCCTGGTTAAAAGTAGTGCACTATATATAGGGAATAGGTTGCCATTTGAGACACATGTTTCTGAGCGGGGAAGCCCGGTAGATAGATCCTTGAATGTGATGCTAGCTGATATCAGGATGAAATATAAATAACGGTTGAATTGTAGCCCTGAGATGTCAGACATTTTAAAAAAACACAACTGGGTAAAGTGGGTACCCGGACTACATATGAGGTGATTGGTAGTCATGGTAGTATGACACCGCAGGATTAAAGCCCTCGCCTCGCGTTAGAAGTGTTTGACCGGATGTTTAATACAGGAGTGTTAAAAGGGCTGTCAACATGTATTTCATGTTAAACACCCTTGAGTCATTTCTGAAATGTGTCCTTACAAAGTGGATAAAGAACAGAGTTAATGGGGGGGGGGGTTATGGTGGCTGACACTGATCATGGGTCTATGGCACCCTGCACTCCCTTATATCAGGTCCATAATGACCCCCTGTCCCCCAATACCGGGTCCATAATGACACCTCCCGGCAGGGTAGCCTAGTGTGTAGAGCGTTGGTCTAGTAACCGAAAGGTCGCAAGTTCGAATCCCCGAGCTGACAAGGTACAAATCTGTCGTTCTGCCCCTGAACAGGCAGTTAACCCACTGTTCCTAGGCCGTCATTGAAAATAAGAATTTGTTCTTAACTGACTTGCCTAGTAAAATAAAGGTAAGATAAAATATCAGGTCCATAATGACACCCTGTCCCATATATCAGGTCCATAATGGCACCCTGCACTCCCTTATATCAGGTCTATAATGGCACCATGCACTCCCTTATATCAGGTCCATAATGGCACCCTGCACTCCCTTATATCAGGTCCATAATGGCACCCTGCACTCCCCTATAGCAGGTCCATAATGGTACCCTGCACTCCCTTATATCAGGTCCATAATGGCAACCTGCACTCCCTTGTATCAGGTCTATAATGGCACCCTGCACTCCCCTATATCAGGTCTATAATGGCACCCTGCACTCCCTTATATCAGGTCCATAATGGCACCCTGCACTCCCTTATATCAGGTCTATAATGGCACCCTGCACTCCCCTATATCAGGTCCATAATGGCACCCTGCACTCCCTTATGTCAGGTCTATAATGACACCCTGTCCCCTATACCGGGTCCATAATGACACCCTTCCCCTATATCAGGTCCATAATGACACCCTGTTCCCTATACCGGGTCCATAATGACCTCCTGTCCCCTATACCGGGTCCATAATGACCTCTTGTCCCCTACACCGGGTCCATAATGGCCCCCTCTCCCCTATACCAGGTCCATAATGGCACCCTGTCCCCTATACCAGGTCCTTAATGACCCCCTGTCCCCTATATCAGGTCCTTAATGACCCCCTGTCCCCTATATCAGGTCCTTAATGACCCCCTGTCCCCTATACCAGGTCCATAATGGCACCCTGTCCCCTATATCAGGTCCTTAATGACCCCCTGTCCCCTATATCAGGTCCTTAATGACCCCCTGTCCCATATCAGGTCCATAATGACCCCCTGTGCCCTATACCGGGTCCATAATGACACCCTGTCCCCTATACCGTGTCCATAATGACACCCTGTCCCTTCTACCGTGTCCATAATGACACCCTGTCCCCTATACCGGGTCCATAATGACCCCCTGTCTCCTATATCAGATCCTTAATGACCCTCTGTCCCCTATATCGGGTCCTTAATGACCCTCTGTCCCCTATATCGGGTCCTTAATGACCCCCTGTCCCCTATATCAGGGGTATTTTTACAAACCCATCCACCCTCTGTGGATATATTTTTCAGTATTTATTTGTATAGCTTTTCTGCTACATTTGACATACATGGTACTTTCATATAAAGCAATCACATAATACATGACTGAACATGAGGTCTTTACTCCCACCCCTTAGCCACTCTCAGCCCATGATTGGTAAAATAAATCACAACATTCACTTAAAATTAACCTTGCAGTGGTGGGCGATTTGGAAAGCAAATAGTCATTCCTGAGCCTGTGACCAGAAACAAGCTACACAGGGCAATACCAGAACAAATCATCTAGTGATTCTGTCTCTTCACAGCAACAGAGCGGAGATTGTTGTATGCCCCATATATACACTAAACAAAAATAACAGGCAAAAGTCAGCCAATCAAAATGACACTTCTGCAAAAAATGGTTTATTACAGACAGAAATATTCCTCAGCACCAACTCAAACGATCTCACAGGTGAAGAAGCCAGATGTGGAGGTCCTGGGCGTGGTCTGCGGTTGTGAGGCCATTTGGACGTACTGCCAAATTCTCTAAAACGACGTTGGTGGCTTATGGTAGAGAAATTAACATTAAATTCTTTGGCAACAGCTCTGGCAGACATTCCTGCAGTCAGCATGCCAATTGCACGCTCCCTCAAAACTTGAGACATCTTTGGCATTGTGGTGTGTGACAAAACAACACATTTTAGAGTGTCCTTTTGTCCCCAGCATAAGGTGCACCTGTGTAATGATCATATTGTTTAATCAGATTCTTGATATGCCACACATGTCAGGTGGATGGATTATATTGGCAAAGGAGAAATGCTCATTAACAGGGATGGGATGTAAATACATTTGTACACAACATTTGAGAAATATGATTTTTGTTCATATGGGATCCTTTATTTCAACCCATGAAACATAGGACCAACACTTTACACGTTGCATTTATATTTTTGTTCATTATATATAGCATATTTTGGAAGCAAGAATTTTGTATATTAATTTAAAAGGAAAAACTTTAAGTTTTGAATCAACTGTCAGGAATCGGTACATTGTAAAGGTCGACATTGTAAATAAGAATTTGTTCTTAACTGACTTGCCTAGTTGAAAAAAAATATTGTAACCTTTATTTAACATTAGAAATCTCTTCTCAGCTATTTTACAACCCGAATGACGCAGCCTGTCAACATTATTGTCCTCAGATGGAACTAGTATATTTTTCTATTTATTCCAGTTGCTTTCAGCTAATTTGTATCTTTAATATATGGCAAACAAGTTCCCTACCTTCTCCCTTCTCTATTTTTGTATTAAGCAGAACTTCCCCTTGTATTTTCGACCGCTGCATATGACATAACTCCTCCATTTCTATTCATAATATTAATAAATATATATATATATTTTTTAAACCATAAAGAACCTTATTTTTAAATCAAATCAGTATATTTCAGTTTGACCATCATTTTTTGTTCCATCTCTTCTGTAGGATAACATTGAAATTGTAACAGGCTTTGTATGGCTTGTTTAAGGTACTTTAAAACAAAGTTTCATTTTCAATTAGTCATAAATGAGAAGTTGTAATCTGTACCAAAGGAAAAAGTCATTTTTCAAATAAATGATGAGCCTTTCTTAATGTACTGGAGAAGCATTTGGGGTTGAAGTATAACTTAGGAGTGAATCCTTTAATGAGAGGTTTAATATTTAATCAATATTTAATGATTTTAGGCCCCCAAACTCATAAATAGGCACGTTTAATTTTGTCTGTTTTAGCATTCCAAATAAGTGAAATATTTTTTGCTCATATGATTAAAAAAAAGTCTGGAGTAGGCTGTGCAATTAAGCAAGCAAGTAAACAGTGACCAACGAGTGAATCAATGTGATTTTTCCATAAATAAGCAAGTATTTACATCTCCATGTTTGCAGAATTGTATCTATTTTTGAAACCGTTCTATTGAAATTACCAAACTCATTAATATTTTTTGAGATGTGAATACCAAGTATGTCTACTTCACCATCTGCCCATTTTGTTGGTAAACTACAAAGTAGTGTGTAAACACCGTATTTTACTTAACGATCCAACACGTAATATGATACTTGTCATAATTATGGTTTTAGTCCAGAGGCTAAAAACATGATCTTTAACGAGAGGAGGGATCCAGTTTGCGGATTTAAGAAAAAACAAAAAAAATCTGCATACATTGACACGTTTTTTTTTTTTTTTACCCTGGTTTTCTAACCCCTTGATGTTCTTGTTGGATCTAATTTTAATAGCTAGCATTTCAATGGCCATAATAAATAGATATGGCGACGACGGACAACCTTGTTTTACGCCTCTTAAAAGCTCAATACTTTGAGACTATTTTACACCTGGGGTTGCTGTACATACCTTTAACCCAATTGTTTAAGAGATTCACCGACATTAAAGTAGTCCAGGCATTTATATATACATTTTAGTCTTACTTTATCAAACGCCTTTTCGAAATCTGCTATGGTATCTTTGATGTTTCATAATATTCAATTGTTTCAAGTAATTGTCTAATATTATCTCCAATATATATAACAAAAACCTTTATAAAACCCGTCTGATCAGGATGAACAATATCTGGTAGAACATGATTTATTCTATATGCTATGCATTTCGCCAGGATTTTCACATCACAACATTAAAGTGTTAGAGGCCTCCATTTTTTAAAAATGGACAGGATCTTTATACTTACCTCCTGGGTCCTGTTTTAGTAGTAATGAAATCAGACCTTGTTGAGTACCTGAAAGTCTGCCATTTGTATAAGAGCAATTACAACATGTTAATAATGGATGTTTGAGTACATCAAAAAAGGTCTGATATCCCTCTACTGGAATACTGTCAAGCCCTGGTGTTATTCCAAACTGAAAAGATTTTATCTTTCTGTACATTTGTTAATTTTACATTATTATTATTATTATTGTTTGGAAATACATCCTTACAGTTAAAATCATTCAGTGGAGATGGAGACTGAATAAACTCTTACTCTTAATAAACGATATGCTTAAAATATTTTGCTTCCTACTTCAAAATATCATTTGGTGAATCGTGGATAACTCCAACATTTGTAACGAGTTTCTGTAAACTCTTGTTCGTAGCATTTCTATGTTGAAGATCAAAAATTAATTCAGTGCATTTTTCATCATTTACCATCCAATTCGCTTTAAGTTGCCCCGAATTCCTTTTGTTTTTCCTATAACCTATGTTGTGCCTCTATAGTAGTTACCCATTACCATCTCCCTGCTCTGTTATTTCCTCTAACCTACAGTATGTTGTGCCTCCAAATTGCTTTTGTTTTAATGATGAGTATTGAATGGCCTGTAAAAGTACATTTGAAAGTCTGCTGCTGTACATATGTTATGCAGACAAAAGTCAATTCTAAATGATTTTGTCTTCGTTAAGAACAAATTGCCATCCAGTAGGCTTTGATTACATTTCCAATATCCCCATAGAAATGCTGTAAGTATTTGAAATGCGAACGTATTCGGCCTCCTTGAACTTTGCGACCTTTTGCCTCATTTCAGGCTTCAAACATAAAGATATACAACTGTATTTTTTTGTGAAGAATCAACAACAAGTGGGACACAATCATGAAGTGGAACGACATTTATTGGATATTTCAAACTTTTTTAACAAATCAAAAACTGAAAAATTGGGCGTGCAAAATTATTCAGCCCCTTTACTTTCAGTGCAGCAAACTCTCTCCAGAAGTTCAGTGAGGATCTCTGAATGATCCAATGTTGACCTAAATGACGATAAATACAATCCACCTGTGTGTAATCAAGTCTCCGTATAAATGCACCTGCACTGTGATAGTCTCAGAGGTCCGTTAAAAGCGCAGAGAGCATCATGAAGAACAAGGAACACACCAGGCAGGTCCGAGATACTGTTGTGAAGAAGTTTAAAGCCGGATTTGGATACAAAAAGATTTCCCAAGCTTTAAACATCCCAAGGAGCACTGTGCAAGCGATAATATTGAAATGGAAGGAGTATCAGACCACTGCAAATCTACCAAGACCTGGCCGTCCCTCTAAACTTTCAGCTCATACAAGGAGAAGACTGATCAGAGATGCAGCCAAGAGGCCCATGATCACTCTGGATGAACTGCAGAGATCTACAGCTGAGGTGGGAGACTCTGTCCATAGGACAACAATCAGTCGTATATTGCACAAATCTGGCCTTTATGGAAGAGTGGCAAGAAGAAAGCCATTTCTTAAAGATATCCATAAAAAGTGTCATTTAAAGTTTGCCACAAGCCACCTGGGAGACACACCAAACATGTGGAAGAAGGTGCTCTGGTCAGATGAAACCAAAATTGAACTTTTTGGCAACAATGCAAAACGTTATGTTTGGCGTAAAAGCAACACAGCTGAACACACCATCCCCACTGTCAAACATGGTGGTGGCAGCATCATGGTTTGGGCCTGCTTTTCTTCAGCAGGGACAGGGACGATGGTTAAAATTGATGGGAAGATGGATGGAGCCAAATACAGGACCATTCTGGAAGAAAACCTGATGAGTCTGCAAAAGACCTGAGACTGGGACGGAGATTTGTCTTCCAACAAGACAATGATCCAAAACATAAAGCAAAATCTACAATGGAATGGTTCAAAAATTAACATGTGTTAACAGGTGTTAGAATGGCCAAGTCAAAGTCCAGACCTGAATCCAATTGAGAATCTGTGGAAAGAACTGAGAACTGCTGTTCACAAATGCTCTCCATCCAACCTCACTGAGCTCGAGCTGTTTTGCAAGGAGGAATGGGAAAAAATGTCAGTCTCTCGATGTGCAAAACTGATAGAGACATACGCCAAGCGACTTACAGCTGTAATCGCAGCAAAAGGTGGCGCTACAAAGTATTAACTTAAGGGGGCTGAATCATTTTGCACGCCCAATTTTTCAGTTTTTGATTTGTTAAAAAAGTTTGAAATATCCAATAAATGTCGTTCCACTTCATGATTGTGTCCCACTTGTTGTTGATTCTTCACAAAAAAATACAGTTTTATATCTTTATGTTTGAAGCCTGAAATGAGGCAAAAGGTCGCAAAGTTCAAGGGGGCCGAATACTTTCGCAAGGCACTGTATATCTCACTGGGTCAGGATATTAAACCTCCTCCATGTATATCTCACTAGGTCAGGATATTAAACCTCCTCCATGTATATCTCACTAGGTCAGGATATTAAACCTCCATGTATATCTCACTAGGTCAGGATATTAAACCTCCTCCATGTATATCTCACTAGGTCAGGATATTAAACCTCCATGTATATCTCACTAGGTCAGGATATTAAACCTCCTCCATGTATAGCTCACTAGGTCAGGATATTATCTCACTAGGTCAGGATATTAAACCTCCATGTACATCTCACTAGGTCAGGATATTAAACCTCCATGTACATCTCACTAGGTCAGGATATTAAACCTCCATGTACATCTCACTAGGTCAGGAAATTAAACCTTCTCCATGTATATCTCACTAGGTCAGGATATTAAACCTTCTCCATGTATATCTCACTAGGTCAGGATATTAAACCTTCTCCATGTATATCTCACTAGGTTTTTTCAACCTACATAATATTATATTTGTGATTTCCTTACAAGGGTGATAGTCTGTAGTGTGATTTCCTTACAAGGGTGATAGTCTGTAGTGTGATTTCCTTACAAGGGTGATAGACTGTAGTGTGATTTCCTTACAAGGGTGATAGTCTGTAGTGTGATTTCCTTACAAGGGTGATAGTCTGTAGTGTGATTTCCTTACAAGGGTGATAGTCTGTAGTGTGATTTCCTTACAAGGGTGATAGTCTGTAGTGTGATTTCCTTAAAAGGGTGATAGTCTGTAGTGTGATTTCCTTACAAGGGTGATAGTCTGTAGTGTGATTTCCTTACAAGGGTGATAGTCTGTAGTGTGATTTCCTTACAAGGGTGATAGTCTGTAGTGTGATTTCCTTACAAGGGTGATAGTCTGTAGTGTGATTTCCTTAAAAGGGTGATAGTCTGTAGTGTGATTTCCTTACAAGGGTGATAGTCTGTAGTGTGATTTCCTTACAAGGGTGATAGTCTGTAGTGTGATTTCCTTACCAGGGTGATAGTCTGTAGTGTGATTTCCTTACCAGGGTGATAGTCTGTAGTGTGATTTCCTTACAAGGGTGATAGTCTGTAGTGTGATTTACTTACAAGGGTGATAGTCTGTGGTGTGATTTCCTTACAAGGGTGATAGTCTGTGGTGTGATTTCCTTACAAGGGTGATAGTCTGTAGTGTGATTTCCTTACAAGGGTGATAGTCTGTAGTGTGATTTCCTTACAAGGGTGATAGTCTGTAGTGTGATTTCCTTACAGTCCATGGATGTATTTAAAACAGCATTAAAATCTCCCATCATAATAATAGATTCATTCGTTGCTTGTGAACTCATGTATATATTCTAATAAGTGTGGATCATCATTTGGCCCATAAAGATTCATCATCCAGATCTGTTTTTGGTCCAATAGCATTTTTTAAAGGATCCATCTCCCTTAATGATCAGTTTAAACAATCATATAAACACTGATGTTGATTAATAATCAACCCTTTTGAGTTTCTTTGCCTGCGACAAAAATATATTTCTCCCTCCCAGTCGTTTTTCCACCCAACGTCATCTACAGAGTGAGTTTCCTGTAAAAACAATAGATATTAAGTTATCTCTTTTAGCCAGATAAACATTTATTTTTTTAATGATCTGCTAAGCAATAACTGGCTATACTTAATTCCCCCCTAACCATAATTATACCAAAGTTAACATTACAACTTACCACAAAAAAATTTTTGTAAACTTGGCATCAAAAATGACCATGACGATTTTGTCCACATACAGTACCAGTCAAAAGTGTGGACACACCTACTCATTCCAGGGTTTTTCATTCATTTGTACAATTTTCTACATTGTAGAATAATAGTGAAGACATCAAAACTATGAAATAACACATATGAAATCATGTAGTAAACATTTTTTTTTTTTTTTACACAAATCTAAATATATTTTAGATTCTTCAAAATAGCCACCCTTTGCCTTGACAGCTTTGCACACATAGTGCAGACAGGATGGCCAGCCACCGACAGTCTCTCAGTAGTTAACCTCTCTAGGGTATGTGGGACTCTAGCGTCCCACCTGGCCAACATCCAGTGAGATTGCAGAGCGCCAAATTCAAATACAGAAATACTCATTAAAATAATTCAGAAAATATACAACTATTTTACATAGGTTTAAAGATTAACTTCTTGTGAATCCAACCACGGTGTCAGATTTTAAAAATGCTTTACGGCAAAAGCATACCGTACAATTATTTGAGATCATAGCCCAGCAGACAAATCATTACAAACAGTGACCAGTCAAGTAGAAGAATTACACAAGTCAGAAAGAGATAAAATTAATCACTTGCCTTTGATGATCTTCATATGGTTGCACTCAGAAGAAAATCATTTACTCAATAAATGTTCCTTTTGTTCGATAAAGTCTCTTTATATCCAAAAATCTCTGTTTTGTTTGCGTGTTTTCTTCAGTAATCCACAGGCTCAAACGCAGTCACAACAGGCAGACAAAAAATCCAAATAGTATCTGTAAAGTTCGTAGAAACATTTCAAACGATGTTCATAATCAATCCTCAGGTTGTTTTTAGCTTAAATAATGGAATATATTTCAACCGGACAATAACTTTGTCAATACAAAAGGGAAACAAGAAAGGCACTCTCGGTCGTGCACATGAAAAAGCTCTGACATGGCAGGGTCCACTCATTCAGACTCCTCTTACTCCCTAATTTTTCAGAATACAAGCCTGAAACAATTTCTAAAGACTGTTGACATCTAGTGGAAGGCATAGGAACTGTAATTTGAGTCCTAAATCAATGGATACTGTAATGGCATTGAATAGAAAACTACAACAAAAAAGATCCTATTCCTGAATGGATTTCTCAAGTTTTCACCTGCCAAATCAGTTCTGTTATACTCACAGACACTAATTTTTAACAGTTTTGGAAACTTTAGAGTGTTTTCTATCCAAATCTACCGATTATATGCATATCCCATCTTCAGGGCCTGAGTAGAAGGCAGTTTAATTTGGGCACGCTTTTCATCCAAAATTCCAAATGCTGCCCCCTACCCTAGAGAAGATAACAGACAGGATGGCCAGCCACCGACAGTCTCTCAGTAGTTAACAGACAGGATGGCCAGCTACAGACAGTCTCTCAGTACTCTCAAATGGCACCCTGTTCCCTATATAGTGGACTACTCTAGACCAGGGCCCTGTTCCCTATATAGTGGACTACTCTAGACCAGGGCCCTGTTCTCTATATAGTGGACTACTCTAGACCAGGGCCCTGTTCCCTATATAGTGGACTACTCTAGACCAGGGCCCTATTCCCTATATAGTGGACTACTCTGGGCCCTTTGTAAAGAATAGGGTACCACGAGACATATCACAGATCGTTCCTACAGGCTGAGCGACGAGAAGGGATTAAAGTTTAGCTTAACGAGATAAACGCAGAGGAAGATTGAAAAGGTCAATACCAACAGCACTAATTACTGTTCTACCAAAAGCAGCTGAGTGTAATGTTTCATTGAACATGATACATACAGGTAACTGACCAAACAACAGAAACAGTAAATGAGAGATACAAAGTATATTGAAAGCAGGTGCTTCTAAAACAGGTGTGGTTCATGAGTAAATTAATCAATTAACATCATGCTTGGTGTCATGTATTAAAAATACTGGGCAGGTCATTATTTTGGCTACCATGGCTATCCCATAGGATGACAATTCCCCCATCCACAGAGCACAAGTGGTCCCTGAATGGTTTGATGAGCATGAAAACAATGTGAACCATATGCCATGGCTGTCTCAGTCACCAGATCTCAACCTAAATGAACACTTCTGGAGTGGAGTTTCTAGAGAGGCGCCTGAGACAGCGTTTTCCACCACCATCAACAAAACACCAAATGATGGAATTTCTCGTGGAAGAACGGTGTCACATCCCTCCAATAGAAGAACGGTGTCTCATCCCTCCAATAGAAGAACGGTGTCACATCCCTCCAATAGAAGAACGGTGTCACATCCCTCCAATAGAAGAACGGTGTCACATCCCTCCAATAGAAGAACGGTGTCACATCCCTCCAAAAGAAGAACGGTGTCACATCCCTCCAATAGAAGAACGGTGTCACATCCCTCCAATAGAGTTCCAGACACTAGTAGAATCTATGTCGAGGTGCATTGAAGCTGCTCTGGCTCATAGTGGCCCACGCCCTACTAAGACACTAGTAGAATCTATGTCGAGGTGCATTGAAGCTGTTCTGGCTCGTAGTGGCCCAACGCCCTACTAAGACACTAGTAGAATCTATGTCGAGGCGCATTGAAGCTGTTCTGGCTCGTAGTGGCCCAACGCCCTACTAAGACACTAGTAGAATCTATGTCGAGGTGCATTGAAGCTGTTCTGGCTCGTAGTGGCCCAACGCCCTACTAAGACACTAGTAGAATCTATGTCGAGGTGCATTGAAGCTGTTCTGGCTCGTAGTGGCCCAACGCCCTACTAAGACACTAGTAGAATCTATGTTGAGGTACACTGAAGCTGTTCTGGCTCGTAGTGGCCCAACGCCCTACTAAGACACTTTATGTTGGGGTTTCCTTTATTTTGCCAGTTGCCTGTTATTGTAGTTGCATGTAGGGTTAGCAGACCACCATAAGGCTGACAGACTGGAACTGTCGATTGACCCCGCGTCTTCATTCACTTCTATCGACAGCCCTGCAGCAGACACACCGTGGTCTAGTACTAGAGCTGCTGTAGGTATCTTACTACAGAATCAGCCTGACTAACGAACGCATTTATATCGAGACACAGGAGTGACCCAACTTATGGGATTATATAACTTACAGCTCACACACACAGACTGCTGGATAGAATGCAATTCTGTTTGAAGAGGACAGTTTGTTCAACAAGCCTTGTGTTGACTTGTAATGAACATAGAGGGAGATGACTAGGTCATAACCATGACACAGTCTGAATACTGTGGATGTTAAATAAAGAATTTGTGGAAGACACAGAAATAAAACAAATGGTGAAGGAGAGAGAAAGTGATGTGAGCTGATTTGTTCCTTTTTAGTTTGATATTCTGAAAGCAGCATTCACCCCCCCCCCCCCCCCCCCCCCATCAGCATCTCAGCCTCTTAAACCAGTTCAGTGATGTGAAAAAAAAACAGCATCACTGACACTTTGGAAGACAGAGATGAATGTGAAAAACTAAACAGCAAATGACAATCCTTTTGACTTCCTGTCTCGGCTTTTCATGTTCTACCGCAGAGCTTTGAGAGATCCCTATGCAGTAATACTGTGGATCACTGGACCCCTCCAATGGCAACCTGTTCCTGATACAGAGTTTTACTGTTGACCAGGGCCCTTAGCGGAATAGGGTGCCATTTGGGATGCACTTTGTAAGTTTATGCACATACAAGTCTGGAATGAAGCATCAAGTGTATCTCATGATGTCTTAAGTGTGTAGATAATAGTAGTATCACCGAATACAAAATGAGTGTCACTCTTAAAGACCTTGAATACTCAAGAAGAAAACAAGAAAGTAAAAAATAGATTTTGGTTTTGTTAAAGCTACATTTTTTGAGAAGCATTGGACTTCTTTCTAACAATATAGACTGGTTTAATGGACTAATAGTTATTTAGCTGACAGAACTGTATTTAACACAATGTAAACTAGTTTAACCTGTCTAGGACTTGGGTTCTCTCCAACAGCCAATGAAATTGCAGGGTGCCAAATACAAATCAACAGAAATATCATAAAACAAATTTCTGAAACATACAAGTATTAGGCACCATTTTAACGATACAATTCTCGTTAATCCAGCCACAGTGTGATTTCAAAAATGCTTTACAGCGAAAGCTCCACCAACGATTATGTTAGGTCACCACCAACTCACAGAAAACCCCAGCCATTTTTCCAGCCAAAGAGAGGAGTCACAAAAAGCACAAATAGAGATAAAATGAATCACTAACCTTTGATGATCTTCATCAGATGACACTCATAGGACTTCATGTTACACAATACACGTATGTTTTGTTCGGTAAAGTTCCAATTTATATCCAAAAATCTTATTTTTGTGTTATGTTCAGTAGTTCCAAAACATGCAGTGATATTGCAGAGAGCCACATTAATTCACAGAAATACTCATTATAAATGTTGATGAAAATGTAAGTGTTATGCATGGAACTTTAGATACACTTCTCCTCAATGCAACTGCTGTGTCAGATTTTTTTTTTTTATTACAGAAAGAGCATAATCTGAGAACAGCACTCAGAGCCCAAACCAGCCCAAATAAATATCTGCCATGTTGCGCAGTCAACATTAGTCATAAATAGCATTATAAATATTCACTTACCTTTGATGATCTTCATCAGAATGCACTCCCAGGAATTGCACTTCCACAATAAATGCTTGTTTTGTTCGATAATGTCCATCATTTATCTCAATTTCTGTCCAAATATCTTCTTTTGTTAGGGTGTTTGGTAAACAAATCCAAAAGCGCGTTTAGGTCCAGTCGGACGAAAAGTTAAAAAAGTTATATTACAGGTCGAAGAAACTTGTCAAACTAAGTACAGAATCAATCTTTAGGATGTTTTTATCATAAATGTTCAATAATGTTCCAACCGGAGAATTCCATTGTCTGTAGAAAAGCAATGGAACGAGAGATACCTCTCATATGAAATGCGCGTGACTGAGAACGAGGCTGCTGGCAGACCCCTTAGTCAAACAGCTTCCATCCAGCCCCCCTTCACAGTAGAAGCCTGAAACAACGTTCTAAAGACTGTTGGCATCTAGTGGAAGCCTTAGGAAGTGCAACATAACCCATATCCCACTGTATCTTCAATAGGGGCTGAGTTGAAAAACTACAAACCTCAGATTTCCCACTTCCTGTTTGGATTTTTTCTCCAGGTTTTCACCTGCCATATGAGTTCTGTTATACTCACAGACATCATTCAAACAGTTTTAGAAACTTAAGAGTGTTTTCTATCCAATACTAATAATACTATGCATATATTAGCATCTGGTACTGAGTAGGAGGCAGTTCACTCTGGGCACCCTATTCATCCAAAAGTGAAAATGCTATTAATGGACTATTAATGGACTAATAGTTATTTAGCTGACAGAACTGGGCCCACCTGGATGGTTAGGTTCAGGGCTGAAACAGCAACATGTGTTTGTGTGGGTGGCTTTCTGACTGTGGACGTCATTTTTCCCCCCTCAGCCTCTCTCTCTTAGTCCGTCCCAAATGGCCCCCTATTCCCAACACAGTGCACTACTTTTGACCAAAGCTCTATGGGAAACACTCTAGGCCCTGGTCAAAAGTAGTGCACTACGCAGGGAATAGGTTGCCATCAGGGCCAGCAGTCTTGCTGGCTTTCTCTTCATAGTGATAATGGAACACACACTACAATCACTTAAAGTACTCTGCCACACCAATCTATATATGGACTTTAAAAGCTTCTGTCGAAGAGCTGCTCATTTTTATTGTTGCTCATTACACACACACACACACACACACACACACACACACACACACACACACACACGCGCCTGATTGAATGACTATTAGCCAAACAATGTTATTTTCATGCTACCCAGCAAATAGACCATATTAATATACATGTACATTATACATGTGGCCTGATAAGGTTCATGAAATCAATAACTTGCTAACATCAGATAACATTAATATATTAGCCATTTCTGAGACTCGATTACATACTTCATTTGATGATACAGCAGTAGCAATACAGGGATATAACATCTATAGAACAGACAGAAATGCCTATGGGGGAGATGGCCAAGCCTATTGTTAACACAGGGGCCAAGCCTATTGTTAACAAAGGGATCAGGGCGGGGCCTATTGTTAACACAGGGGTCAGGGCGGGGCCTATTGTTAACACAGGGGATCAGGGCGGGGCCTATTGTTAACACAGGGGATCAGGGTGGGGCCTATTGTTAACACAGAAGCCAAGCCTATTGTTAACACAGGGGCCAAGCCTATTGTTAACACAGGGGCCAAGCCTATTGTTAACACAGGGGCCAAGCCTATTGTTAACACAGGGGCCAAGCCTATTGTTAACACAGGGGCCAAGCCTATTGTTAACACAGGTCTCCTGCCAAGACACCCCTCCCCCCAACCCACACAAAATAATGGGAACCTTCTAGAAAAACTCTTGGTTAAACTGTCAGGCAGCATTTTGATCACACTTCATTCAAGCATAAGAGGCCAACATACCACGGTTGACTGAGGGACACAGAACAACACGGTTGACTGAGGGACACAGAACAACACGGTTGACTGAATGACAAAGAACAACACGGTTGACTGAGGGACACAGAACAACACGGTTGACTGAATGACAGAGAACAACACGGTTGACTGAGGGACACAGAGAACAACACGGTTGACTGAATGACAGAGAACAACACGGTTGACTGAGGGACACAGAACAACACGGTTGACTGAGAGACACAGAGAACAACACGGTTGACTGAATGACACAGAGAACCACACGGTTGACTGAATGACAGAACCACACGGTTGACTGAATGACACAGAGAACCACACGGTTGACTGAGGGACACAGAACAACACGGTTGACTGAGAGACACAGAGAACCACACGGTTGACTGAATGACAGAGAACCACGCGGTTGACTGAGGGACACAGAACAACACGGTTGACTGAGGGACACAGAACAACACGGTTGACTGAGGGACACAGAACAACACGGTTGACTGAGGGACACAGAACAACACGGTTGACTGAGGGACACAGAACAACACGGTTGACTGAGAGACACAGAGAACAACACGGTTGACTGAGAGACACAGAGAACAACACGGTTGACTGAGAGACACAGAGAACAACACGGTTGACTGAATGACAGAGAACGACACGGTTGACTGAATGACACAGAGAACCACACGGTTGACTGAATGACACAGAGAACCACACGGTTGACTGAATGACACAGAGAACCACACGGTTGACTGAATGACACAGAGAACCACACGGTTGACTGAATGACAGAGAACCACACGGTTGACTGAATGACACAGAGAACCACACGGTTGACTGACTGACACAGAGAACCACACGGTTGACTGAGGGACACAGAACAACACGGTTGGCTGAGAGACACAGAGAACAACACGGTTGACTGAGAGACACAGAGAACAACACGGTTGACTGAGAGACACAGAGAACAGCACGGTTGACTGAATGACAGAGAACCACACAGTTGACTGAATGACACAGAGAACCACACGGTTGACTGAATGACACAGAGAACCACACGGTTGACTGAATGACAGAGAACCACACGTTTGACTGAATGACACAGAGAACCACACGGTTGACTGAATGACAGAGACCCACACGGTTGACTGACTGACACAGAGAACCACACGGTTGACTGAGGGACACAGAACAACACGGTTGACTGAGAGACACAGAGAACAACACGGTTGACTGAATGACAGAGAACAACACGGGTGACTGAGGGACACAGAGAACAACACGGTTGACTGTTCACAGAACAGAATGTCTGACCATATGACCTTCTCCCAATCTTCTTCTGGATCATCCAAATGCTCTCTAGCAAACTTCAGACGGGCCTGGACATGTACTGGTTTAAGCAGGGGGACACGTCTGGCACTGCAGGATTTGAGTCCCTGGCGGCATAGTGTGTTACTGATGGTAGGCTTTGTTACTTTGGTCCCAGCTCTCTGCAGGTCATTCACTAGGTCCCCCCGTGTGGTTCTGGGATTTTTGCTCACCGTTCTTGTGATCATTTTGACCCCACGGGGTGAGATCTTGCGTGGAGCCCCAGATCGAGGGAGATTATCAGTGGTCTTGTATGTCTTCCATTTCCTAATAATTGCTCCCAGTTGATTTCTTCAAACCAAGCTGCTTACCTATTGCAGATTCAGTCTTCACAGCCTGGTGCAGGTCTACAATTTTGTTTCTGGTGTCCTTTGACAGCTCTTTGGTCTTGGCCATAGTGGAGTTTGGAACGTGACTGTTTGAGGTTGTGGACAGGTGTCATTTATACTGATAACAAGTTCAAACAGGTGCCATTAATACAGGTAACGAGTGGAGGACAGAGGAGCCTCTTAAAGAATAAGTTACAGGTCTGTGAGAGCCAGAAATCTTGCTTGTTTGTAGGTGACCAAATACTTATTTTCCACCATAATTTGCAAATAAATTCATTAAAAATCCTACAATGCGATTTTCTGGATTGTCTGTCATAGTTGACGTGCACCTATGATGAAAATTACAGGCCTCTCTCAACTTTTTAAGTGGGAGAACTTGCACAATTGGTGGCTGACTAAATACTTTTTTTTTGCCCCAATGTGTGTAGTGCACTACTTTTGACCAGGGTCCATAGAGGATAGTGTATCTAGATGTTCTCTTGACTATATTCGCCAGAAAAGGTACATGCAGTACTCTACCGATCAAGAATGAGATCTTTCACCTTTTTCTACTGTCACCTAGCGAGAGCAGAAAGACAGACAGACAAAGAGAGACAGAGGGGAGAGAGACAGAGAGAGACAGATAGGAGAGAGACAGAGAGAGACAGAGAGAGAGACAGAGAGAGAGACAGACAGAGAGAGAGACAGACAGAGAGAGAGAGAGACAGAGAGAGAGAGAGAGACATAGAGAGAGAGAGAGAGACGTAGAGAGAGAGAGAGAGAGAGACGTAGAGAGAGAGAGAGAGAGACGTAGAGAGAGAGAGAGAGACGTAGAGAGAGAGAGAGAGAGAGAGCGAGAGAGAGAGAGAGAGGAATTCTAACAGTGTTGTTGCCTTGCCTCAGCTGTCAGAGTCAAACAGTATATTTTATAGATGTCGTGTCTACTGTGCTCTTTTGCCCTCAGAGATCATAGTCACCCCGTTCCGCATCTCCTCTCCCGCCTCTCCTCTCCTCTCACCCCTCTCCTCCTCGGCTCATTTCCCTCTGAGACGGGTTTCCTTTTTAAGACGTGAGGATGTCAGGAGAAAGATCAGCGAGAGAAGAGATGAGTAATGAGGATGTCAGGAGAAATGTCAGGAAGAGATGAGATCAGTAATGAGGATGTCAGGAGAAATGTCAGGAAGAGAAGAGATGAGTAATGAGGATGTCAGGAGAAATGTCAGGAAGAGATTAGATCAGTAATGAGGATGTCAGGAGAAAGATCAGGAAGAGATTAGATCAGTAATGAGGATGTCAGGAGAAATGTCAGGAAGAGAAGAGATGAGTAATGAGGATGTCAGGAGAAAGATCAGGCAGAGATGAGATCAGTAATGTGTCAGAAAGAGGGAGGGAGAGGGGCGAGCGGAGGGAGGGAGAGGGGCGAGCGGAGGGAGGGAGAGGGGCGAGCGGTGGGAGGGAGAGGGGCGAGCGGTGGGAGGGAGAGGGGCGAGCGGAGGGAGGGAGAGGGGCGAGCGGAGGGAGGGAGAGAGGCGAGCGGAGGGAGGGAGAGGGGCGAGCGGAGGGGGGGAGAGGGGCGAGCGGAGGGAGGGAGAGGGGCGAGCGGAAGGAGGGAGAGGGGCGAGCGGAAGGAGGGAGAGGGGCGAGCGGAGGGAGGGAGGGAGGGAGGGAGAGGGGCGAGCGGAGGGAGGGAGGGAGAGGGGCGAGCGGAGGGAGGGAGAGGGGCGAGCGGAGGGAGGGAGAGGGAAGAGCGGAGGGAGGGAGAGGGGCGAGCAGAGGGAGGGAGAGGGGCGAGCAGAGGGAGGGAGAGGGGCGAGCAGAGGGAGAGAGAGGGGCGAGCAGAGAGAGGGAGAGGGGCGAGCAGAGGGAGGGAGAGGGGCGAGCAGAGGGAGGGAGAGGGGCGAGCAGAGGGAGGGACAGGGGCGGAGAGGGGGGACAGAGAGAAAGGGGGAGGGTAAGGGTTAGTTATGAGAGAAAGTAGATACTGAAAGAGAATGAAGAGAAACAGTTGAGCAGCACAGCTCCATTTCAGTGTATATAAGGAGCCATCTGAGCGCTAGGACATCGCAGTGGGGACTGGTTCATTTAATAGCCTGTTAGTGGTGTAGGTTCACTGCCCCATAAAGAACACTGTAACCCTTTAATTCATGTGTTTGCCCAGTGGGGGAAACAAACAACTCCCCATATGGCAGACTAATCCATATAGCTCTACTTTAGACCAGGGCCCACGGTGCCAGGGTGAGTTACCCCACCCACGGTGCCAGGGTGAGTTACGCCACCCACGGTGCCAGGGTGAGTTACCCCACCCACGGTGAGTTACCCCACCCACGGTGCCAGGGTGAGTTACCCCACCCACGGTGCCAGGGTGAGTTACCCCACCCACGGTGCCAGGGTGAGTTACCCCACCCACGGTGCCAGGGTGAGTTACCCACCCACGGTGCCAGGGTGAGTTACCCACCCACGGTGCCAGGGTGAGTTACCCACCCACGTTGCCAGGGTGAGTTACCCATAATGCTAGGGTGAGTTACCCACCCACGGTGCCAGGGTGAGTTACCCACGGTGCCAGGGTGAGTTACCCACACTGCTAGTGTTAGTTACCCATAGGGTTAGTGTTAGTTACCCATAGGGTTAGTGTTAGTTACCCATAGGGTTAGGGCTAGTTACCCATAGGGTTAGTGTTAGTTACCCATAGGGTTAGTGTTAGTTACCCATAGGGTTAGGGCTAGTTACCCATAGGGTTAGGGCTAGTTACCCATAGGGTTAGGGCTAGTTACCCATAGGGCTAGGGCTAGTTACCCATAGGGCTAGGGACCCATAGGGCTAGTTATCCATAGTGTTCTGGGCCCGGTTTCCCAAAAGCATCTTCAGTCTAAGTTCATCGTAAAAATCTTTGTGGGAGCATCGTTAACATGTCCAAGTCGTTTCCTAAAACAGTTAAACATTGGACTTGAAAGCGCTGCCTCAGACCACATGTAGAACAGCGTCATTTGCCCTCCAGCATCATTTTTATACACAGAAGCTGTCTGCTAAAACATACACAATCACATGGCTTATCCTTCCTTCTCTGTGACCACTGAGCATCTCAGCACAAAGAGGACTACAAACACAAAGACGTCTCTGCAATTGATACAAAACAAGCAACATATATATATATATATATATATATATATATATATATATATAAAAAAACGCTTAAAATGAAAACCCGAGACGACTACGTTAAAATATAAGCAAATAAACAGTATTTCAGTCCTATTGAAATGCATTTCATGTTCAATCTCTTCAGTTCTATTTTTGCTACTTGGTAGGCCTACTGTCTAATTTATCTCAATATATTTCATGGTGTAGCCCAACGTGCGTAATGTGTCAAATCGGTGACTATGTGCATTATTGGCCAAACATAAGAATAAGCCGTAGGAGGTAATCTCTCTCTGGGAGCTGATCCGTAGTCAGTATTGTGACAATCATGTTAACTAAGGAAATCTTTTAGTGGAGGAAGGTGAACCAGCGGTATGGAGACACGCTCCAACGACCGCTCGCTCTGCACGGTGCTTCAGGAAACACGCTACATCTTCAGGCCGTTGTAGGAAAGACGCATCGTTAAAACACTCGCAAACCTAAACCATCGCTATTGGGAAACCGGCCCTAGCCCTATGGACACTAGTGCACTATATAGGGAATAGGGTGCCATAGGGCTCTCGTCTAAAGTAGTGCACTATATAGGGAATAGGGTGCCATAGGGCTCTCAGGTCTAAAGTAGTGCACTATATAGGGAATAGGGTGCCATAGGGCTCTCAGGTCTAAAGTTGTGCACTATATAGGGAATAGGGCCCTGGTCTAAAGTAGTGCACTATGTAGGGAATAGGACCCTGGTCTAAAGTAGTGCACTACATAGGGAATAGGGCCCTGGTCTAAAGTAGTGCACTATATAGGAAATAGGGCCCTGGTCTAAAGTAGTGCACTATATAGGGAATAGGACCCTGGTCTAAAGTAGTGCACTACATAGGGAATAGGACCCTGGTCTAAAGTAGTGCACTATATAGGGAATAGGGCTCTGGTCTACAGTAGTGCACTATATAGGGAATAGGGCCCTGGTCTAAAGTAGTGCACTATATAGGGAATAGGGCCCTGGTCTAAAGTAGTGCACTATATAGGGAATAGGGCCCTGGTCTAAAGTAGTGCACTATATAGGGAATAGGGTGCCATTTGAGGCGAATTTCTCATGCTGCACAGCATCCAGTACAGCAGACGGACTTGTCATGTTATCAGGAATCACCTACAGCCAATATATTGAACACAACTTCCTTTTTAGGATAGGAAAGAAAAGTGAATGCCTTAACAAGCCTGAAGTGATGAGTGTTGCTAGATATACTGAAGAGAATCCTGACTATTACAACAGCCTGAAGTGATTCACTGACATTTTCAACTTCTCCCTGTCTGAGTCTGTAATACCTACATGTTTCAAGCAGACCACCATAGTCCCTGTGCCCAAGAACACTACGGTAACTTGCCTAAATGATTACCGACCCGTAGCCATGAAATGCTTTGAAAGGCTGGTCATGGCTCACATCACCATTTTCCCAGAAACCCTAGACCCACTCCAATTCCCATACCGCCCCAACAGATCCACAGACGACGCAATCTCAATCGCACTCCACACTCTCCTTTCCCACCTGGACAAGAGGAACACCTGTGTGAGAATTCAATTCATTGACTACAGCTCAGTGTTCAACACCACAGTTCCCTCAAAGCTCATCACTAAGGTAAGGCGCCTGGGACTAAACCCCTCCCTCTGCAACTGGATCCTGGACTTCCTGACAGGTGCAGTAGAATAGAAAACAGTATATACATATGAAATGAATCAAACCGTATGTAAACATTATTAAAGTGACCGGTGATTCCATGTCTATGTATATAGGGCAGCAGGTGGTAAGGGTAGGCACACAAGGGGTAACAGATGACCGAAAGGCTCCTGAACAGCTTCTACCTCCAAGCCATACAATTGCAGAAGAATTCATCAAAATGGCCACCCGGACTATTTACATTGACCCCCCCCTTTGTTTTTACACTGCTGATACTCGCTGTTTATTATCGATGCAAAGTCACTTCACCACTACCTACATGTACAAATGACCTCAACTAACCTGTACCCCCCACACGCTGACTCGGTACCGGTGCCCCCTGTATCTAGCCTCCACATTGACTCTGTACCGGTACCCCCCCTGTATATAGCCTCCACATTGACTCTGTACCGGTACCCCCTGTATATAGCCTCCACATTGACTCTGTACCGTAACACCCTGTATTTAGCCTCCATATTGACTCGGTACCGGTACCCCTGTATATAGCCTCCACATTGACTCTGTACCGTAACACCCTGTATATAGCCTCCACATTGACTATGTAATGGTACCTACGGTATATAGCCTCCACATTGACTCGGTACCGGTACCCCCTGTATATAGCCTCCACATTGACTCGGTACCGGTACCCCCTGTATATAGCCTCCACATTGACTCTGTACCGTAACACCCTGTATATAGCCTCCACATTGACTCTGTACCGTAACACCCTGTATATAGCCTCCACATCGACTCTGTACCGTAACACCCTGTATATAGCCTCCACATTGACTCTGTACCGTAACACCCTGTATATAGCCTCCACATTGACTCTGTACCGTAACACCCTGTATATACCCTCCACATTGACTCTGTACCGGTATCCCCTGTAAATAGCCTCCACATTGACTCTGTACTGGTACCCCCTGTATATAGCCTCCACATTGACTCTGTACCAGTATCCCCTGTATATAGCCTCCACATTGACTCTATACCGTAATACCATGTATATAGTCTCCACATTGACTCTGTACTGGTACCCCCTGTATATAGCCTCCACATTGACTCTGTACCGTAACACCCTGTATATAGCCTCCACATTGACTCTGTACCGTAACACCCTGTATATAGCCTCCACATCGACTCTGTACCGTAACACCCTGTATATAGCCTCCACATTGACTCTGTACCGTAACACCCTGTATATAGCCTCCACATTGACTCTGTACCGGTATCCCCTGTATATAGCCTCCACATTGACTCTGTACTGGTACCCCCTGTATATAGCCTCCACATTGACTCTGTACCAGTATCCCCTGTATATAGCCTCCACATTGACTCTATACCGTAATACCATGTATATAGTCTCCACATTGACTCTGTACTGGTACCCCCTGTATATAGCCTCCACATTGACTCTGTACCGAAACACCCTGTATATACCCTCCACATTGACTCTGTACCGGTACCCCCTGTATATAGCCTCCACATTGACTCTATACCGTAATACCCTGTATATAGCCTCCACATTGACTCTGTACCGTTGGGACTAGTTAACCGTAAGGTTGCAAGATTGAATCTCTGAGCTGAACAAGGTAAAACATCTGTCGTTCTGCCCCTGAACAAGGCAGTTAACCCACTGTTCCCCTGAACAAGGCAGTTAACCCACTGTTCCCCTGAACAAGGCAGTTAACCCACTGTTCCCCTGAACAAGGCAGTTAACCCACTGTTCCCCTGAACAAGGCAGTTAACCCACTGTTCCCCTGAACAAGGCAGTTAACCCACTGTTCCCCTGAACAAGGCAGTTAACCCACTGTTCCCCTGAACAAGGCAGTTAACCCACTGTTCCCCTGAACAAGGCAGTTAACCCACTGTTCCCCTGAACAAGGCAGTTAACCCACTGTTCCCCTGAACAAGGCAGTTAACCCACTGTTCCCCTGAACAAGGCAGTTAACCCACTGTTCCCCTGAACAAGGCAGTTAACCCACTGTTCCCCTGAACAAGGCAGTTAACCCACTGTTCCCCTAAACAAGGCAGTTAACCCACTGTTCCCCTAAACAAGGCAGTTAACCCACTGTTCCCCTAAACAAGGCAGTTAACCCACTGTTCCCCTGAACAAGGCAGTTTACCCACTGTTCCCCTGAACAAGGCAGTTAACCCACTGTTCCCCTGAACAAGGCAGTTAACCCACTGTTCCCCTGAACAAGGCAGTTTACCCAGTGTTCCCCTGAACAAGGCAGTTAACCCAGTGTTCCCCTGAACAAGGCAGTTAACCCAGTGTTCCCCTGAACAAGGCAGATAACCCAGTGTTCCCCTGAACAAGGCAGATAACCCAGTGTTCCCCTGAACAAGGCAGATAACCCAGTGTTCCCCTGAACAAGGCAGTTAACCCAGTGTTCCCCTGAACAAGGCAGTTAACCCAGTGTTCCCCTGAACAAGGCAGTTAACCCAGTGTTCCCCTGAACAAGGCAGTTAACCCACTGTTCCCCTGAACAAGGCAGTTAACCCACTGTTCCCCTGAACAAGGCAGTTAACCCACTGTTCCCCTGAACAAGGCAGTTAACCCACTGTTCCCCTGAACAAGGCAGTTAACCCACTGTTCCCCTGAACAAGGCAGTTAACCCACTGTTCCCCTGAACAAGGCAGTTAACCCACTGTTCCCCTGAACAAGGCAGTTAACCCACTGTTCCCCTGAACAAGGCAGTTAACCCACTGTTCCCCTGAACAAGGCAGTTAACCCACTGTTCCCCTGAACAAGGCAGTTAACCCACTGTTCCCCTGAACAAGGCAGTTAACCCACTGTTCCCCTGAACAAGGCAGTTAACCCACTGTTCCCCTGAACAAGGCAGTTAACCCACTGTTCCCCTGAACAAGGCAGTTAACCCACTGTTCCCCTGAACAGGAAGTTAACCCACTGTTCCCCTGAACAGGAAGTTAACCCACTGTTCCCCTGAACAAGGCAGTTAACCCACTGTTCCCCTGAACAAGGCAGTTAACCCACTGTTCCCCTGAACAAGGCAGTTAACCCACTGTTCCCCTGAACAAGGCAGTTAACCCACTGTTCCCCTGAACAAGGCAGTTAACCCACTGTTCCCCTGAACAAGGCAGTTTACCCACTGTTCCCCTGAACAAGGCAGTTAACCCAGTGTTCCCCTGAACAAGGCAGTTAACCCAGTGTTCCCCTGAACAAGGCAGTTAACCCACTGTTCCCCTGAACAAGGCAGTTAACCCACTGTTCCCCTGAACAAGGCAGTTAACCCACTGTTCCCCTGAACAAGGCAGTTTACCCACTGTTCCCCTGAACAAGGCAGTTTACCCACTGTTCCCCTGAACAAGGCAGTTAACCCAGTGTTCCCCTGAACAAGGCAGTTAACCCAGTGTTCCCCTGAACAAGGCAGTTAACCCAGTGTTCCCCTGAACAAGGCAGTTAACCCACTGTTCCCCTGAACAAGGCAGTTAACCCACTGTTCCCCTGAACAAGGCAGTTAACCCACTGTTCCCCTGAACAAGGCAGTTAACCCACTGTTCCCCTGAACAAGGCAGTTAACCCACTGTTCCCCTGAACAAGGCAGTTAACCCACTGTTCCCCTGAACAAGGCAGTTAACCCACTGTTCCCCTGAACAAGGCAGTTAACCCATTGTCCCCCTGAACAGGCAGTTAACCCACTGTTCCCCTGAACAAGGCAGTTAACCCACTGTTCCCCTGAACAAGGCAGTTAACCCACTGTTCCCCTGAACAAGGCAGTTAACCCATTGTTCCCCTGAACAAGGCAGTTAACCCACTGTTCCCCTGAACAAGGCAGTTAACCCACTGTTCCCCTGAACAAGGCAGTTAACCCACTGTTCCTAGGCCATCATTGAAAATAAGAATGTTTTTAACTGACTTGCCTAGTTAAATAAAGGTGTAAAACATTTAATTTTTTTCAATCGGCGTCCAAAATTACCGATTTCCGATTGTTATGAAAACTTGAAATCGGCCTTAATTAATCGGCCATTCCGAATAATCGGTCGACCTCTAGAATGTAGTGCACTACTTTTTTTTGACCAGAGTCCTATGAGAATGTTACTATAACTCCTAATGCAAGTCCCAAATAATACTATTCCCTGGGGGGGGGGGGGGGGTCCAATGTAGTGCACCATATACAGAATAGGGTGGACTTTGGGAGTCCGCTTTATTCTCTCATCACAAAATGAGAATGTTATGAGAAGAGTCCGTCTAAACCTAACTAAACTAAACTCTAAACTACACAGTCCAAATATCACACCACACAAGCCCAACGTTACGCTCAAAGAACCTAAAACAAAAAATGAATCTGGCCATCTGTCGTAACCCTGCGTGACCTGCCTCTGTTGAGAAACAAGCTGAAGCATCGCAACATGAAGACCCAAAGTGGCCCTGGTTCAAAGAAATAAACCCACTGCACTACCCACCATCCTTGCATACTTTACTGAGCTATTATATGATCCCAAATGGCACCCTATTCCCTACAAAGCACACTATTTTTTTTTAACCTGGGTCCAGTAGTGCAATATAAAGTGAATAGGATGCCATTTGGGATAGGGAGTAGTCTACGCTGATGGAACCACAAGCTAACATCACAGCTAACACTTCCACATTGCCTTCACTGCTTTAACTAATTCATGGAAAAAAAGCTTCTCGCTAGTTCTCTCTTCCTCTCTCTCCTCCCACCTCTCTTCTTCCTCCTTCTCAGGAGCAGAGCTAGGAGGAGGAATAATGATCCGACTATCTGGCTGCTTAGCCACTGGGCTGTGGCCCAAATGACAATCCCTATAAAAGCTCTGCTCAGAAGTAGTGCATATAGGGAAGAGGGTTTAGGGTGGCATTTAAGATGCACAGTGGTCTCATTGAGAGTCAATGGGGCCTGGAAGCCCTGGTGAACGTAACTCTTCAAGCCTCCACAGCCTTGTCAGATCCCCAGACCCTCCACAGCCTTGTCAGATCCCCAGACCCACTCCACAGCCCTGTCTATTCCCCAGACCCCCTCCACAGCCCTGTCTATTCCCCAGACCCTCCACAGCCTTGTCAGATCCCCAGACCCACTCCACAGCCCTGTCTATTCCCCAGACCCCCTCCACAGCCCTGTCTATTCCCCAGACCCCGTCCACAGCCCTGTCTATTCCCCAGACCCCCTCCACAGCCCTGTCTATTCCCCAGACCCCCTCCACAGCCCTGTCTATTCCCCAGACCCCCTCCACAGCCCTGTCTATTCCCCAGACCCTCCACAGCCTTGTCAGATCCCCAGACCCACTCCACAGCCCTGTCTATTCCCCAGACCCCCTCCACAGCCCTGCCTATTCCCCAGACCCCCTCCACAGCCCTGCATATTCCCCAGACCCCCTCCACAGGCCTGACTATTCCCCAGACCCCCTCCACAGCCCTGCCTGATCCCCAGACCCCCTCCACAGCCCTGCCTATTCCCCAGACCCCCTCCACAGCCCTGCCTGATCCCCAGACCCCTCCACAGCCCTGTCTGATCCCCAGACCCCCTCCACAGCCCTGTCTGATCCCCAGACCCCCTCCACAGCCCTGTCTATTCCCCAGACCCCCTCCACAGCCCTGTCTGATCCCCAGACCCCCTCCACGTCCTTGTCTGATCCCCAGACCCCCTCCACAGCCTCACTGTGACCTATCACACAGAGTGTGTATGTCAGCTAATTTAACGAGTCTCACTGACTGTGTGTGTGTGTGTGTGTGTGTGTGTGTGTGTGTAGCCCCCTAGGCTAGTGTTACGTATTAAACCAGAAGGCTGGGAGAGAATGATTCTCTTCACTCTATTAGCTTTGGCTTGCTGCATCCAGTGAGGCACGCAAGACCTCATTCAGATTACTCTTTATAACCTGGTTAACCACAGGGAGAAACAACAAGACATTCAGATTACTGTTTATAACCTGGTTAACCACAGGGAGAAACAACAAGACCTCATTCAGATTACTGTTTATAACCTGGTTAACCACAGGGAGAAACAACAAGACCTCATTCAGATTACTCTTTATAACCTGGTTAACCACAGGGAGAAACAACAAGACATTCAGATTACTGTTTATAACCTGGTTAACCACAGGGGGAAACAACAAGACATTCAGATTACTGTTTATAACCTGGTTAACCACAGGGGGAAACAACAAGACCTCATTCAGATTACTGTTTATAACCTGGTTAACCACAGGGAGAAACAACAAGACATTCAGATTACTGTTTATAACCTGGTTAACCACAGGGGGAAACAACAAGACATTCAGATTACTGTTTATAACCTGGTTAACCACAGGGGGAAACAACAAGACCTCATTCAGATTACTGTTTATAACCTGGTTAACCACAGGGGGAAACAACAAGACATTCAGATTACTGTTTATAACCTGGTTAACCACAGGGGGAAACAACAAGACCTCATTCAGATTACTGTTTATAACCTGGTTAACCACAGGGAGAAACAACAAGACCTCATTCAAATTACTGTTTATAACCTGGTTAACCACAGGGAGAAACAACAAGACCTCATTCAGATTACTGTTTATAACCTGGTTAACCACAGGGAGAAACAACAAGACCTCATTCAGATTACTGTTTATAACCTGGTTAACCACAGGGAGAAACAACAAGACATTCAGATTACTGTTTATAACCTGGTTAACCACAGGGAGAAACAACAGGACCTCATTCAGATTACTGTTTATAACCTGGTTAACCACAGGGAGAAACAACAAGACCTCATTCAGATTACTGTTTATAACCTGGTTAACCACAGGGAGAAACAACAAGACCTCATTCAGATTACTGTTTATAACCTGGTTAACCACAGGGAGAAATAAAACATTTATGACAATTCAGTTTATAATTAAGTATAAAGTGGTAACGACACGATAATATCAAACTTTTATTAGATAAGCAGAGAATACATTGAGAATGAAAAAAAAAAATCAATTTCTCTTTTATTTTATTATTTTTTTAAATCAAAAAAGCTAAAACTAAAACATTTATCAAAAAAAAAACCTCCATGGGGAAAAGATACACATCCAAATGCTCTCCAGTTATTGCTTGAGTCAAGAGTAATAAAGTGATAGAGAGATGTGTTTGCATCGGGTGGAAAGGCCTTATCTGATCATCTGATCTGCACCTACACAATACCGTATCATATCATATACGACACATAGCGGAAATACCATCCCACACCCTCCCCACCACCCACGCAATCATAAAACATGGTAGAAAGACATTGTATAAAATTACACAGGGGATCTCGCGTCACAGGTTGGGGTCAGGGGGTTCAAATAAGAGGGTCAGGGGTCAAAATGATTTGTTTGAAGAGAATTAGATTTTACAGTATCAATGAAATCCACCGTCCCATCTTATACCAACACTGGAATGAAATCAAATTAAATAGAAACTCCCTTTACTTGGTCTAGTTGCTGTCCCCACCCCCCCCACCCACCCACCCTCATCACCTTATTTTCCAGTAGAGAAGTTATACAGTAGGCTAGAGACTTATCAGAATGCAGTTGTTTGAATGAAAAAAAAAAGAGACTAGGTAGAGAAAGAGTGAGCTTAAGGGCCTCTGTGTGTGTGTGTGTGTGTGTGTATAGTGTTCAACCTTAGCGAGCCTGCATAGCAACACCACATCAAACTAGACAGCTGACTAGGCCAGGGAAGGAAATAAGAAATGCATTCAACCCGCCCCGCCCCCCGGAAAAAAAATTGCACCCTTTCTTTTTTGACTAGATTAAAAAAGAAGCTCCAACCGTCGACACATTACAGTTGATCTAGCCAGCTCCATCAGCATCTCAACCTTCTAGCTCCTCCACCTCTCACCACACTGACTGACTGACTGACTGCTCCGTCTCTAGATGCTATCCATGGCTTTGAACTCGCTGAGGGCCTGGACAGGGTTGATGTGTTTCTTGTGGGATGACCTCTTGACCTAAGAGAAGAGACGATAACATTTTATTGTATGTTCTCACAGAAATGTGTCCTGCGTCATTAAATCCAGCAGCATAAACACCCTGTATCTAACTGTTGGTTTTGCCTCTGAAGCTAAGCAGGGTTGGTCCTGGTCAGTCCCTGGATGGGAGACCAGATGCTGCTGGAAGTGGTGCTGGAAGGCCAATAGTAGGCACTCTTTCCTCTGGTCTAAAATAAAATATACCAATGCCCCAGGGCAGTGATTGTGATTGACAATGCCCTGTGTAAGTATTTCAGATGGGACATTAAAACTGGTGTCTTGACTCTCTCTGGTCACTAAAAATCCCATGTCACTTATCGTAAGAGTAGGGGTGTTAACCCCGGTGTCCTGGCTAAATTCCCAATATGGCCCTCATGGTCACTTAATCATCCCCAGCTTCTAATTGGCTCATTCATCCCCTTCTCTCCCCTGCAACTATTTCCCAGGTCGTTGATGAGAATATGTTCTCAGTCAATTTACCTGGGGGGGGGGGGTGACCAGTTTAGTGGAGATTTAACATGATTCTCATTACCTTGTTGTTGGATCCATCTTCCTGTTTCTCTCTCTTGACCAGGGGTTTCTTCTCTGGGGCCTTCATCTTCCAGGAGATAGCAGGCATGTTGAGGGACTGCATGGCCATGGACTTCTGGTACTTAGTGGAGGCCACGTAGCTCGCCTTGACCGTGGACACCACTGTATTCATCAGGTTCTTAGCTGCCTGGATCAGAGACATGGCACTGTCCACCTGGTGGGAGAAGGGAGGGAGGGAGGGGAGAGAGAGAGAGAGAGAGGAGACAAGGTTAGCCAGTGCTTGAGGTAGAAGTTGTCCTCTTAAACCACAGCTCTGGGATCAGATAACCAACTATCTTCCCAGGATAACCTTGGGAACATTATACAGTATAACCATATAGATGCATCCCAAATGACCCCAAGGGGCCCTTGGTGAAAAGTAGTGCACTATTATCGGCATTAGGGTGCCATTTGGGAGCACATTATATCTGACCCCAGATCAGCAGTTAGAGACAACCTGTATTTCCACCTGTAATGTTTCCCACCACCACCCTCACTGATCAGAGGGACACGGGAGTTCATATGATCCTATGTGTCTGGCTTTAGCCAATGTCTCAGGCTACATCCCCAATGGCCTCCTATTCCCTATATAGTGCACTACTTTTGACTAGGGCACATAGGTCAAGAAGGCCTAAGGCTCTGGGGTCAAAAGTAGCGCAACTATAATAGGGCATAGTTTGGTGTTTGGGCTGCAGCCCGAGTGTTACTGTACTGTATCTGAAGGTTGGGAATACCTGGCTCTCTAGGAATGCTTGGGAAACCTCCTGTAAAAGGGAAAAGGGAGAGAGGGAACTTGAACGTTAATAGTTGGAACTGTAGAAGTCAAGTGCAACATGATGGCGCCTCGGGGTAAAGGCTTCAGAGCAGGACAAGGCCGCAGCCGGGTGACTGTTGTACATCCAGCAGATTGACCATGTGGTGAACAGGGTATAACTGAAATGAGTCCAGAGCAGTAGCAGGGTACATATTTTGCCCTCAGAATGGCCTCTTAAATCGGGGAACGGACTCTACAAGGTGCAGAGGCATAAAAATGGCCAACATCCTGAGGTATTCCTTTAAGCCAGTAATTAAACTACTGGGAGAAGGGACGGTATTTTGGGAAACTAGTCTCTTAACAAGAAAACAGGAAAAACTAAAAAAAAGAGAAGGGAAGCCTTTATATAAAATCTGTCCAAAATGACAACCTCATTTTCTATTTAGTGCACTACTTTTTACCAGAGCCCTATGAGCCCCGGTCAAAAAGTAGTGCACTAAGCAGAGAATAGGGTGTCATTTGGGACTTTTATATAATACTGTTATTATTTCTTTCATCTTATTTATTTATTCTGCATCAAACACCGGCTGTAAATCATTAGTTAATGGGAAGCTATTTCCTTGGGTTATTAGGTTTAAATTCAGCTATTCAATGAGGCCAGGAAAGATTAAATGACAGTTTTGCTTTGAAATTGACAAAAGCAACCTGTGGAAAAATTCAGAGCAAATTTTTAACTGAAAAGGAGGATGAAATGTGTGTTTAAAAAAAAAATAAGTACGACTCACTAAAGAGTAAAATACATTTGTTCAGTTTGGTTGGGTTAAGACTTCTCATATCAAGGAAGGAAATCTAGGTGAAAATATTACCTTCGTTATTAAATGTTGAGTTGTTTAAAAAAAAAAAGGTCAGTCTGTCTACTTTAACGCACCGACACAAATGGTACCCTATTCCCTATGTAGTACACTACTTTAGACCAGGGCCCTATTCCCTATGTAGTACACTACTTTAGACCAGGGCCCTATACCCTATATAGTACACTACTTTAGACCAGGGCCCTATTCCCTATGTAATACATTACTTTAGACCAGGACCCTATTCCCTATGTAGTACATTACTTTAGACCAGGGCCCTATTCCCTATGTAGTACATTACTTTAGACCAGGGCCCTATTCCCTATGTAGTACACTACTTTAGACCAGGGCCCTATTCCCTATGTAGTACATTACTTTAGACCAGGGCCCTATTCCCTATGTAGTACATTACTTTAGACCAGGGCCCTATTCCCTATGTAGTACATTACTTTAGACCAGGGCCCTATTCCCTATGTAGTACATTACTTTAGACCAGGGCCCTATTCCCTATGTAGTACACTACTTTAGACCAGGGCCCTATTCCCTATGTAGTACATTACTTTAGACCAGGGCCCTATTCCCTATGTAGTACACTACTTTAGACCACAGGAGTATGGGCTCTGGTCAAAAGAGGGGCACTATATACGAAATAGGGTGCCATTTGGAACATAATCCTAGGTTACTATGAGGTAACAGAATGTAGATGAACCCCTAGGTTACTATGAGGTAACAGAATGTAGATGAACCCCTAGGTTACTATGAGGTAACAGAATGTAGATGAACCCCTCGGTTACTATGAGGTAACAGAATGTAGATGAACCCCTAGGTTACTATGAGGTAACAGAATGTAGATGAACCCCTAGGTTCCTTAGAGGTAACAGAATGTAGATGAACCCCTAGGTTCCTTAGAGGTAACAGAATGTAGATGAACACCTAGGTTACTATGAGGTAACAGAATGTAGATGAACCCCTAGGTTCCTTAGAGGTAACAGAATGTAGATGAACCCCTAGGTTACTATGAGGTAACAGAATGTAGATGAACCCCTAGGTTCCTTAGAGGTAACAGAATGTAGATGAACCGCTAGGTTCCTTAGAGGTTACTAAAAGCTAGACTAATGTAGATGGAAGTTAGATGTTTTGAATTGGAGCACATTAACATGGTAGGTTTTCTAACGTGATAATTATTTTTAAAATGAATGTATCGGTTTCCACTTAATTTACAGTGTTATTTATTGATACTTTTGGTACCAGGTAGTTAGCAATTTGGCCGAATTAATTACAATAATGGGTTTCCCATTTCCCAGGCTAACAAGGCAGATCAAGGCGTTACCCATTTCCCAGGCTAACAAGGCAGATCAGTGGTAGCCATTTCTTATCATTCAGCGTTAATTCTCACACATAGTTCTCTAAAACAGATGGAACAGTGGAGAGAAGAGAAGGCCAGGTGTGAGTCAGAAGAGCCCTGGGTGGGATTTGAACCCATGCCGACTGGTATGCGTGTACCGCGGTCAGCGGCTCTAGAAGCAGGACACAGCATGTAGTGTTAGTAACACAGTGTAAAGCTAGACTACACAGCATGTATAGTGTTAGTAACACAGTATAAAGCTAGACTACACAGCAGGACACAGTATGTATAGTGTTATTAACACAGTATAAAGCTAGACTACACAGCAGGACACATCATGTATAGTGTTAGTAACACAGTATAAAGCTAGACTACACAGCAGGACACATCATGTATAGTGTTATTAACACAGTGTAAAGCTGTGTTATTAACACAGTGTAAAGCTAGACTACACAATAGGACACAGCATGTAGTGTTCGTAACAGTTGGCCACATGTATGTATAGTGTAAGTAAAAATAAATCATTTAAAAAAATGAAAAGCTTCAATGTCTTGGAGTCAATGAGTATTCATCTCCTTTGTTATGACAAGCCGAAATAAGTTCAGGAGTAAAAATGTGCTTAACTCACATAATAAGTTGCATGGACTCACTCTGTGCGCAATAATAGTGTTTAACAACTACTTAATCCGTGTACACCCTA
>NC_143046.1:4930000-4967500 GCF_057628025.1 Oncorhynchus mykiss | reverse complement strand
TCAGAAGCATTGCCAGGTCTTTCTGAGAGCTCTCTGCTAACTTAACTTCCCTCCTGCTCACCTGCTTCTAAACTGACAAATGGAAAAAAAACATTGCTCTGAAATTATCATAAGTGCATGTTTTGCAGACAAAGAAATGACAGAGGATAAATAACCACTAGCCCCGTCAGAAGAGCACAAACAAGGAGTGGGAGGACGGATACCATGTCTAGAGTTAAAATCCAAAATGGCACCATATTCCCTACAGAGTGGATTTTAAGAATAGTAATATATATAGAAATATATAGTACACTATATAGTACACTAGGTCTGTCAGTATACATCACTGAGATAAAGTACACTGGGTCTGTCAGTATACATCACTGAGATAAAGTACACTAGGTCTGTCAGTATACATCACTGAGATAAAGTATACTAGGTCTGTCAGTATACATCACTGAGATAAAGTATACTAGGTCTGTCAGTATACATCACTGAGATAAAGTATACTAGGTCTGTCAGTATACATCACTGAGATAAAGTATACTAGGTCTGTCAGTATACATCCCCGAGATAAAGTACACATCACTGAGGTAAAGTACACTGGGTCTGTCAATATACATGACTGAGATAAAGTATACTAGGTCTGTCAGTATACATCACTGAGATAAAGTATACTAGGTCTGTCAGTATACATCCCCGAGATAAAGTACACATCACTGAGGTAAAGTACACTGGGTCTGTCAATATACATGACTGAGATAAAGTATACTAGGTCTGTCAGTATACATCACTGAGATAAAGTATACTAGGTCTGTCAGTATACATCACTGAGATAAAGTACACTGGGTATAGGCAGTTAGATTTGGGTATGTCATTTTAGGAGGAAATTGAAAAAAAGGGGTCTTTCCCTAAGAAGTTTTAATGTTACTGTAGACGGGCCCCTGTTCCTACTGCTACTGTATACAGGCCCATGTTCCTACTGCTACTGTTACTGTATACAGGCCCATGTTCCCTACTGCTACTGTTACTGTATACAGGTCCATGTTCCTACTGTTACTGTATACAGGCCCATGTTCCTACTGTTACTGTATACAGGCCCATGTTCCTACTGTTAATGTAAATGATCCACTGTTACTGTATATATTGTAAACAGCCATTCCCCTATACTACCGTTAATATTCATGTAATTGTTACTGTAGATACTGTATACCAGGGGCACTCAACAATTTGACAACACAGTGACACAACTTTCCTAGGCGGCAAAGGTCTGGGATGGACATGGTCCTTTATCTGCACTGTGGTACAGCGTAGTAACAAACCGCCGTCTACCAATGTAGGAAACATGTTATTTAATGTGCATTATATATATATATATAAAAGACACGAATTTAAATGAATTACATACATTTTTTACTGTAAACATGTGGATCATTGCATCCACATTGTTGAATAACGTCTTTGTCTCTTTCTGTCTGCTTGTCCCGAGGTTCCGCAGAGGATGTTTGCATCGATGTCATTTAGGGAAGACGCGGCCTCCTGTATTTGCATACAACCACGCGAGTGGAATAGACGGGGCACTAATAGAGGTGGACGATGCTGAGAGAGAGAGCTGAGTTGGACGCCGCTGTGCCCGGTTGATTGAAAGCGGTCTAATAATGCCTGCATTGGCTTGCCTGCATTGGCCTGCCTGCATTGGCCTGCCTGCATTGACCATTCACTGGGTCCGAACCCGGACCGCGGCCCGTCAATTGAGTTTGGCTGCTGTATACTACTGATATACTACCGTTAATATTCACCATACTACCGATAATATTCACCATACTACCGTTAATATTCACCACACTACCGATAATATTCACCATACTACCGATAATATTCACCATACTACCGATAATATTCACCACACTACCGATAATATTCACCACACTACCGATAATATTCACCACACTACCAATATTCACCATACTACCGATAATATTCACCATACTACCGATAATATTCACCATACTACCGATAATATTCACCACACTACCGATAATATTCACCACACTACCGATAATATTCACCACACTACCGATAATATTCACCACACTACCAATATTCACCACACTACCAATATTCACCACACTACCAATATTCACCACACTACCAATATTCACCACACTACCAATATTCACCACACTACCGATAATATTCACCACACTACCGATAATATTCACCACACTACCGATAATATTCACCACACTACCGATAATATTCACCACACTACCAATATTCACCATACTACCGATAATATTCACCATACTACCGATAATATTCACCACACTACCGATAATATTCACCACACTACCGATAATATTCACCACACTACCAATATTCACCATACTACCGATAATATTCACCATACTACCGATAATATTCACCATACTACCGATAATATTCACCACACTACCGATAATATTAACCACACTACCGATAACATTCACCACACTACCGATAATATTAACCATACTACCGTTAATATTCACCATACTACCGTTAATATTCACCACACTACCGATAATATTCACCACATTACCGATAATATTCACCACACTACCGATAATATTAACCACACTACCGATAACATTCACCACACTACCGATAATATTAACCATACTACCGTTAATATTCACCATACTACCGATAATATTCACCACACTACCGATAATATTCACCACACTACCGATAATATTCACCATACTACCGATAATATTCACCACACTACCGATAATATTCACCACACTACCGATAATATTCACCACACTACCGATAATATTCACCACACTACCGATAATATTCACCATACTACCGATAATATTCACCACACTACCAATAATATTCACCACACTACCGATAATATTCACCACACTACCGATAATATTCACCACACTACCGATAACATTCACCACACTACCGATAACATTCACCACACTACCGATAATATTCACCATACTACCGATAATATTCACCATACTACCGATAATATTCACCATACTACCGATAATATTCACCATACTACCGTTAATATTCACCATACTACCGATAATATTCACCATACTACCGATAATATTCACCACACTACCGATAATATTCACCACACTACCGATAATATTCACCATACTACCGTTAATATTCACCATACTACTGTGTAGACCGCTAAGTCCACCTGACCGTGGTGGGTTATCTCCAGCCAGTCGCTTGTCAAGATGGCAGTCTAAATATTGTGCCAACACGTAAATAAATAAACTCAACCCCACATGGTAATTACCTAGCTAATTAAAGACTGAACTCTCAATGAATTCAGATCTCAGGAGAAGAGAGGCTTTCCTTTCCTTATTACTCCCCCTTCCTTCCATCTCTTACTCCCTCCCTCTTTCTAACCCACTTCTCTATAGCCCTCTCTAACCAACACCCACTGCGCTATATCCTGCCTCTCTCTCCAACACCCACTGCTCTATATCCTGCCTCTCCAACACCCACTGTCCTATATCCCACTGCTCTATATCCTGCCTCTCTAACCAACACCCACTGCAATATATCCTGCCTCCCTCTCCAACACCCACTGCCCTATATCCTGCCTCTCCAACACCCACTGCCCTATATCCTGCCTCTCTCTCCAACACCCACTGCCCTATATCCTGCCTCTCTCTCCAACACCCACTGCTCTATATCCTGCCTCTCTAACCAACACCCACTGCCCTATATCCTGCCTCTCTCTCCAACACCCACTGCTCTATATCCTGCCTCTCCAACACCCACTGCCCTATATCCCACTGCTCTATATCCTGCCTCTCTAACCAACACCCACTGCCCTATATCCTGCCTCCCTCTCCAACACCCACTGCCCTATATCCTGCCTCTCCAACACCCACTGCCCTATATCCTGCCTCTCTAACCAACACCCACTGCCCTATATCCTGCCTCCCTCTCCAACACCCACTGCCCTATATCCTGCCTCTCCAACACCCACTGCCCTATATCCTGCCTCTCTCTCCAACACCCATTGCTCTATATCCTGCCTCTCTAACCAACACCCACTGCCCTATATCCTGCCTCTCTCTCCAACACCCACTGCCCTATATTCCTTATATCCTGCCTATATGGCTGCCCGTTAGCCTGGTTTAGCGTGGATGGGTCAAGCTGCGTGTTAGCCTGGTTTAGCGTGGATGGGTCAGGCTGCGTGTTAGCCTGGTTTAGCGTGGATGGGTCGGGCTGAGTTTTAGAATGGTTTAGCCTGGGTCTGGAAGAGAGCTTGTCTGGTTCTCAAGCCGAAGGTGAGTCAGTCCTGGCACATCCCCTCTGATCTAGTCGACAGTAGAAATACATGAAAAGCCTTGGCTGTTGGCAGAGTGCTGAACAAAAAAAAATGATTAATTAATGGTATTCATATACGCATGCACACACGGCCTTGGAGACACACAATCTCTGCCACAAACATGCGCACAGACACACACAAACACGAGAATGGACTGACGAACGCCCACACACACACCTGCACGGTGCCTATCTGCGGTCTTTAATGAATAACAGTGATATCCTTCAAAAAAGGTAATACTCTGTGATTGACATTGACAGGCATCTCCTGCTGGAGCCCAGCATGGAAGATCTATGGGGGCAGCTTACGACTACTGTTTTGATATTTAATGCATCTAAATGCAAGAGGTAGGCTGCTCATTATAACATTATGAGAGATGTCTCTCTGGCTGTGAAACCAAATAACACGCCGTTCTCTAAATGTAGTGCAGTGCTTTTGACCCGGGCCAAGAGGAATCCTCATGGAGGCTCAGGTCAAAAAGGTTGTGCACTATATAGGGAATAGGCTACACGTGCTACAACGCTAAGCTAGCTGACGGACTGTAGCTGCCTTCCATCCAGACTCATTACAGAGCCAGCGTGTGTGTGCGTGTGCGCGCGTGCGTGCGTGCGTAGGCTGTTCCTCAAAAAAGGATAAAAATACTTAGCTTTACACACCTGATCACAAAAAGAGGAAGACACGCGACAGGAATAAGAAAACAGTGGGGATAAGAGAAGCAATATCCCCCAAAAAAGGAAAATAAATAAGAAAAGGATGAGGGTGTTGGAGAGAGAGAGAGAGAGCGATGTGGAATGCTTGATGTGGGTGATTAATATTTAACATGACCCCTAGCATAACAAGGTCAGAGCAGGAGAACTGCGGCCTATTGCTACACATAACAAGGACTCCGCTAACATTAGGTAGGAAGTGTAATGGAACAATCTAAACGTCAATCATGAACAGCTGTTACATCTACATAACCACAGAAGGACCAAAAAAAAATTACCTTGCTGGATAACAAACAATACACAAGCCAATAATAGTATAAACTGATTGGCTGAACGCTACGAAGCTAGGCTACATATTTAACCTTGTAGCGTGTATACACTGATTGGCTGAACCCTACGAAGCTAGGCTACATATTTAACCTTGTAGCGTGTATAAACTGATTGGCTGAACGCTACGAAGCTAGGCTACATATTTAACCTTGTAACGTGTATAAACTGATTGGCTGAACCCTACGAAGCTAGGCTACATATTTAACCTTGTAGCGTGTATAAACTGATTGGCTGAACGCTACGAAGCTAGGCTACATATTTAACCTTGTAACGTGTATATACTGATTGGCTGAACCCTACAAAGCTAGGCTACATATTTAACCTTCCATACCGATTTCAACAAACCATTTCTGTATGGGCCTCGCTTTGTGCACGGGGGCATTGTCATGCTGACCGAGGCAGCTCAAGCAGGGTAGACATTTGACAAACTGACCAGTTGGAAAGTGGGCATCTTATGATAGTGCCACGTTGAAAGTCACGGAGCTCTTCAGTAAGGACATTCTACTGCCAACGTTTGTCTATGGAGAATGCATGGCGGTGTGCTCGATTGTATACACCTGTAAGCAACGAGTGTGGCTGAAATAGAATCCACTAATTTGAAGGGGTGTCCACATACTTTTGTATATACAGTGCATCGACCTATACCCATCTATCATCTAGATATCCTAGTCTACCTCTCAGTTAATAAACAACGAACGATGCTTTAATATACATAAACTCCTGACCCGTGTAGCTCAGTTGGTAGAGCATGGCGCTTTGTAACGGCAGGGTTGTGGGTTCGATTCCCATGGGAGGACCAGTATGAAAATGTCTGCTCTCACTACTGTAAGTCGCTCTGGATAAAAGCATCTGCTAAATTACAAACATTTAAACTTAAGTCTCTGCACTAATATCTGGCATGATATGTATCTGCTCTCCGCTGGTCTCGTCTTTGTTTTAGCTCTTGTGGAGTCCCAGGAAAAGCTAGTCTCAGGAGACCACATATTTATTGTGCCTTGAGGGGTTAGGTCTTAGTGCAGCGTCTGTGACCTTGAGGGGTTATGTCTTAGTGCAGCGTCTGTGACCTTGAGGGGTTATGTCTTAGTGCAGCGTCTGTGACCTTGAGGGGTTAGGTCTTAGTGCAGCGTCTGTGACCTTGAGGGGTTAGGTCTTAGTGCAGCGTCTGTGACCTTGAGGGGTTAGGTCTTAGTGCAGCGTCTGTGACCTTGAGGGGTTATGTCTTAGTGCAGCGTCTGTGACCTTGAGGGGTTAGGTCTTAGTGCAGCGTCTGTGACCTTGAGGGGTTAGGTCTTAGTGCAGCGTCTGTGACCTTGAGGGGTTAGGTCTTAGTGCAGCGTCTGTGACCTTGAGCGGTTAGGTCTTAGTGCAGCGTCTGTGACCTTGAGGGGTTAGGTCTGCTGTGGCCGTTGTCCGATCCGTGACTCGGCCACAGTTGTCACGTGTGTAAGCCGGACAGATGGTCGTCGATGTGGTGCTCTCCCGACGTTATTTCCCATTCGCTCTCTTTACTTCTCAGTGTTGAGCCAGGGTTGTTTTCGCTTGTCAGCAGCCCGCTGCAAAGTGCCTGCTACCAGTGGAGACGGTGTCGATGTTGATGGTGAAGGACTTGTCTTGCTTGCAAATATCTCTACAGCGTAAGCTGCCAGTTGGTCTCTTTCCAGAGGACAATTCTGGGGGCAGAGAATGTCCTTCTGGATTCGTCCGTCATCCATCCGATGTGAGTGGCAAGCGAAGATGTCGTTGCCTCAGGAGAGTATGTACGTACCGCGTAGTTGTGCTCACTACAGGACTGCGGTTGCGTGTGATCCTGTCCTTCCAAGGTGATGCCCAGTATTCACCTCAGGCAGCGCGGGTGGAAGTTGCTTAGCCTTCACACTTGGTGTGAGCGTGCTGGTGACACAGGCTTGGTAAACAGGCAGCTTTGTGTGGACGGTGAGAGTTCGTGCCATACTCTAGATCAGTGGTCACCAACAAGCCGACAGCGATCGGCAGAGGTGTGAGACAAAGTCACTATTATTCCAGGCACAAGCAAGTCTCAGGTCACAAAGGTCCGAAGCTCAAGTCGCATCCCAAGTAGAACGGGTCAAGAGTCAAGTCGTACATTCTAAGAGAAAGTCAAGTCAAGTTTTTTTTTTTTCCACCCAAGTCTCAAGTAAAAAATACATAATCTATACATGCAGTAACTTTATCCAACTACAAATCTTTGTCTATTTATTGAGACGACCAGACAGCCCTCATTTAGTCTACAACACATATTGATGATATAGTTGTAAAATGGAGCCTTTGTATCAGTAATAAAAGCCTTAAAATCAGCAGAAGACAAGTCAGGTTCAGAGTGGACATTTATTTTATTTTACCTTTATTTAACTAGGCAAGTCAGTTAAGAACAAATTCTTATTTTCAATGACGGCCTAGGAACAGTGAGTTAACTGCCTGTGTCAGGGGCAGAACGACAGATTTGACAGTCAGCTCGGGGATTTGAACTTGCAACCTTTCGGTTACTAGTCCAACACTCCAACCACTAGGCCTACAGGTCTTGGTGATCCAATGGTTGAACGTGCCGCTGTCAGATCATAAAAAAAATATACAAGTAAATTCATCAAATATACACAGGCAATAGCCCCCCCAAAAAATAAATAGCCTCTGTATCAGGCCCTGCCCCATCTGAACACACACCGGTAGAGGACAAGACTGCACAGCCTCCCCTTGAGAAACCAAATGGAATCAGTACATAATCAAACAGCTACAGAAGCACTTGCCACTCACCCGGGACCATCCAATTGGCAATTACAACCAATAAACGGGTTCTACAATGTAAAAGGCCATTTACTACCCCCCCTCCCCTGTCACATTTGTCTTAATTATATTTCATCACCAAACATAAAATGGAACAATGTTATCTTATTCTAGTAAGTAGCCTGTTTCTTCTATGCGCACGGAGGCCCGCAATCTCCTGTTACGCACAACCGGAATGAGACAGACAGACATCGGTCACAAAACACACAGAACTCCGACATAACCCAGGAAATATGAACAAAGATATGAATAAAGAAAACTATACATTGAATGAAATAATTTCAACCTCATGAGTCTAAGTGAACGTTTATGTGCCCGATAAACTCCTGGGCCCACTCAGGAGGGTAAGAAATGCTAAATGAACCGTTTTACAACGGCTTGGCGGGAATGAATACACCCCAGTCTCACAGGAGAAAGGAGAGCAGGGACCGTGGGAGGCAGGACCCTCTGCTGCTCTGCTCTCTCTCCCTCCCTCTGTAGGGACCATTCGATGGAGGTAGACCTACCATCAGTCCAGGCAAATGAAAATAGAAAATAATTTTCAATAGATGCTCAGTTTTGCCTCGCAAGTGATACAACTGATTGATTTTATCGAAGTTGGAGTTTTTAAATATAATATGGTCCGAGAACAATATTGTCAGGCCAGGCATATAGCCACTATGTCGTGATAATTAGACCAGGCATATAGCCACTATGCTGTGATAATTTATTAAAGAAAGAAGAAGCAAAATAACATCCAACAAGTTTGGTGCACACAACCTTTCTTAACGCCGAAGGAGTCCGATGTGGACACGTAAAACTGGTTGGTTCCTTGCATGTTGGTGTGGAAAGACTGAAGAATTACACAGAGGAGGTTTTTTGGAGGGGGGGGGGGGGTGGCGGCACATCCTATCCCGTTGGACCATCTTCAAGAGGCCAATCCCACTAGGTCCTCTGCAATTGTCTCAGGAGAGAAGATCATATCTGTGGTGGGTGTTTCTGCGCTGAACCCTGACTGTGACTCCCGGGTAAAGTTCTCTCTCTTAGGATCTGGTGTATATTCAGTGCAAAGTTGACCAGTGATGCTGAGTAGGACGATGCCACACTAGTTACAATCATATTCAGTGCAAAGTTGACCAGCGATGCTGAGTAGGACGATGCCACAGTAGTTACAATCACTCCCGTCTCTCTTGTTTTTTGTTGTTGTTGTTATTGTTGTACAGGGTGACAATACTGGCATTCCTAATGTCCTGAGGGACAGTACTATCCTGCCAGCACAAACAGAGGAGCTTGTGGAGTTCTCCCATCACTGTCCCTGTGCTTCTTCACTGGCTAGGCTTGTTTTTTGATGCCGTCGTAACTGCCTCTGACGTTGCCTGTGTCTGCAGATGATCGATGTCATTGCAGAGCAGCAGCCAATAGCGTCTTGAAGCTTGTTTCTTCTTCGCCGCTCTACGGTCTTTTCGTTTCGGGAGTAAACTTTTCTTCTAGGATGTGTTTCAGTTCCAGTGGCTTCAAACCAGTCTGACCGTCTCAGCGTTTTGCCAAAAAGCTGTGAACTCCGTGCTGTGGATGGTGTCTCAGATTGTCCCATTTCTGCTGGGCAGAGTAGGAGTGGGGTAAGTGTGAGAGGGAACGCTGCAGTCGATGCTGCCGGGGCTCTATTTGTTGATTTGGCATCTCTTGTCTGTAGAATCTACAGCGCCACGAGGGAGTGGTCTGTGCCGCGGTATGTGCTGTGAAAACTGCGGGTTTGGAGGACGCCTCAGATCGGCTCATCGTGGATCAGATCCATTGACTTGGGTGTCTTACAGAGACACCGTCTGGAAGTACGAGTTGGTGATGCATAGATTGTGCAGAACTTGAGGAGATGCTGACCATTCTCATTTATCTTACCAACGTCATGGTGTCCCAAGCTGGAGGGCAGGAGTCTTGGTCTGCGCCGACTCTTGCACTGATAGTCACCAACCAAGTAGGTGTTCCCGATGGTCGACTGAGTTCATCAAATAACTTGTCTTTTGTTTCTTGAGGGGAGTGTTGGGGTGTACACACTCACCAGGTGGACATGTGCCATGGTAGTGTTCAGGCTCAGGGCTAGGATTCTCGCTGAGCCACCTGTGGGTAGGACCATTGCTCCTAACAGGACGTTCCTGACAGCAAAAACTACACCATATTCCCTGAAAAATGTAAAGTCCTTTTCTCTCAAGGAGCCCGATGAGTGAAGTTGGATTTATTGTTGGGTTGGCAGGTAGCCTAGTGGTTAGAGCGTTGGGCCAGTAACCGAAAGGTTGCTGGATTGAATAATAAAATAAAATTCTTAAACTGACTTGCCTAGTTAAAGAAAAAAAAAAATTATAATAGCTCAGCGTCCCAAAGAAAATTATTATTATTCAAAAAAAAAAAATTAAATAATAATTATACATACATATATATACATATATATATATATACATATATATATATATATATATATATATATATATATATATATATATATATATATACATATACATATACATATACATATACATATATATATATATATATATATACATATATATATATATATATACATATACATATACATATACATATACATATATATATATATATATATATATATATATACATATATATATATATATATATATATATATATATATATATATATATATATATATATATATACATATACATATACATATACATATACATATATATATATATATATATATATATATATATATATATATATATATATATATATATCCTTATATACTGTAAGGAGAAAACGTCAATTTCCCTTCATGCACCAAATGAAACGGGTAAACTGTGGGGGAACAACATTTGACTCGGGGCTGTCCAGATTAAGGGGGAGGGGAGTAGCTGTCCAGTGAAATCTAGGCATCTATATCACTGTAGGAGGCATTGGCTCCCATCTCCAAGCCAATTGATAAAGGGCTTAGAAACCAGTAACTGCTGACCTCCCGTGTTGCATTTTCACAGCACAAAAAGCCTGGGCATGGTGTCCCTGTGTTGCCCAGGCAACAGGGCTCCCCCCTCTCAGCCTCCCTGGCCTGATCCAAAGCAATCGTTTATTCAGACCCATAACAATTCAATCTTGTTGAAGAACAAGTGAAAGCAGTCTCTTACTCTAGTCCTGTATTATTATTTATGCATGTCATTACAATGACGGAGATAAGAACGAAAACGCATTTCAACTAACTGTTGAAAGCGAGGAAGAAATGAAGCAACACTGGGATACTAGAGAGAGAGAGAAAGACAGTAATTCCCACACCACACAACATTAGGTGATATATTAAAAAGGAATGCCACACTACTAATTATAATAATGTTAAATAGGCCCTATTATATTAAAACATTTACATCTACATCATTTACATCTTGCCAGCCTATAATTTTAATTTAGGCCGCATGTTCTCTCTCCCAGCGTCAGGGTTTGAACGGAGGTGCACTATTATCCCAGCCCATTATAATACAGTCCACACAAAAAAAGATGACTGTAGCTTGTTCAATGTATTTACCCAGGAGAGCAGACATCTACAGACCTTTGTGGTTTCCCTGACATGTGTAAGATGCAGTAGCCTATCATATTGGATAACGGGACAATCATTTTGGGCTTGAACCTCGAAATGTATTTGCAGGGCTCATCTGGTTTAGGTTTCCACGGAGATCAAAGCTCTAATCAAATCTAGACATGCTTTAGAATGACACTTCAAGTTTTTGGTGGGAAAAAGTGATTTATTCTCGAGATGGAACATTTGGAAGATACTGGGAAAATGTTAAACACTGTGTTATATACTGTCTGGGATAGAGAGGACTGTGTGTTATATACTGTCTGGGATGGAGAAGAGGGGGATGGAGGAGAGGAGGATGGAGAAGAGGGGGATGGAGGAGACATGGGGTGGTGGAGAGGGGGATGGAGGAGAGGGGGATGGAAGAGAGGGGATGGAGAAGAGGGGGATGGAGAAGAGGGGGATGGAGGAGACATGGGGTGGTGGAGAGGGGGATGGAAGAGAGGGGATACAGAAGACATGGGGAAGAGAAGCAAGACAGGAGGATAGAAAGAGATTGAGAGAGTGCTCGATGGTGAGACATGGATCAGTGTGTAATCTACCTGGTCTGCGATGGTGCGGCCCAGTTTATCCATCCTGGATCCAGCCTCAGCAATCTTCTTAGCAGCACTGATGACATCAGAGGTATTCTTCAACGGACCTTTACCCCTGGGAACACAGGACGGACACACACATCAGTCTGCTGTTCACACACACACACACACACACACCTCTCCAACGGTCCTTTACCCCTGGGAACACAGGACGGACACACACATCAGTCTGCTGTTCACACACACACACACACACACACACACACCTCTCCAACGGTCCTTTACCCCTGGGAACACAGGACGGACACACACATCAGTCTGCTGTTCACACACACACACACACCTCTCCAACGGTCCTTTACCCCTGGGAACACAGGACGGACACACACATCAGTCTGCTGTTCACACACACACACCTCTCCAATGGACCTTTACCCCTGGGAACACAGGACGGACACACACATCAGCCTGCTGTTCATACACACACACCTCTCCAACGGTCCTTTACCCCTGGGAACACAGGACGGACACACACATCAGTCTGCTGTTCACACACACACACACACCTCTCCAACGGACCTTTACCCCTGGGAACACAGGACGGACACACACATCAGTCTGCTGTTCACACACACACACACACACACCTCTCCAACGGTCCTTTACCCCTGGGAACACAGGACGGACACACACATCAGTCTGCTGTTCACACACACACACACACACACACACACACACACACCTCTCCAACGGTCCTTTACCCCTGGGAACACAGGACGGACACACACATCAGCCTGCTGTTCACACACACACACACACCTCTCCAACGGACCTTTACCCCTGGGAACACAGGACGGACACACACATCAGTCTGCTGTTCACACACACACACACACCTCTCCAACGGACCTTTACCCCTGGGAACACAGGACGGACACACACATCAGCCTGCTGTTCACACACACACACACCTCTCCAACGGTCCTTTACCCCTGGGAACACAGGACGGACACACACATCAGTCTGCTGTTCACACACACACACCTCTCCAACGGTCCTTTACCCCTGGGAACACAGGACGGACACACACATCAGCCTGCTGTTCACACACACACACACACACACACACCTCTCCAACGGACCTTTACCCCTGGGAACACAGGACGGACACACACATCAGCCTGCTGTTCACACACACACACACCTCTCCAACGGACCTTTACCCCTGGGAACACAGGACGGACACACACATCAGCCTGCTGTTCACACACACACACACACACACACCTCTCCAACGGTCCTTTACCCCTGGGAACACAGGACGGACACACACATCAGCCTGCTGTTCACACACACACACACACACACACACACCTCTCCAACGGACCTTTACCCCTGGGAACACAGGACGGACACACACATCAGTCTGCTGTTCACACACACACACACACACACCTCTCCAACGGTCCTTTACCCCTGGGAACACAGGACGGACACACACATCAGTCTGCTGTTCACACACACACACACACCTCTCCAACGGTCCTTTACCCCTGGGAACACAGGACGGACACACACATCAGCCTGCTGTTCACACACACACACACCTCTCCAACGGTCCTTTACCCCTGGGAACACAGGACGGACACACACATCAGTCTGCTGTTCACACACACACACACACACACACCTCTCCAACGGTCCTTTACCCCTGGGAACACAGGACGGACACACACATCAGTCTGCTGTTCACACACACACACACACACACACCTCTCCAACGGTCCTTTACCCCTGGGAACACAGGACGGACACACACATCAGTCTGCTGTTCACACACACACACACACCTCTCCAACGGTCCTTTACCCCTGGGAACACAGGACGGACACACACATCAGTCTGCTGTTCACACACACACACCTCTCCAATGGACCTTTACCCCTGGGAACACAGGACGGACACACACATCAGCCTGCTGTTCATACACACACACCTCTCCAACGGTCCTTTACCCCTGGGAACACAGGACGGACACACACATCAGTCTGCTGTTCACACACACACACACACCTCTCCAACGGACCTTTACCCCTGGGAACACAGGACGGACACACACATCAGTCTGCTGTTCACACACACACACACACACACCTCTCCAACGGTCCTTTACCCCTGGGAACACAGGACGGACACACACATCAGTCTGCTGTTCACACACACACACACACACACACACACACACACACACCTCTCCAACGGTCCTTTACCCCTGGGAACACAGGACGGACACACACATCAGCCTGCTGTTCACACACACACACACACCTCTCCAACGGACCTTTACCCCTGGGAACACAGGACGGACACACACATCAGTCTGCTGTTCACACACACACACACACCTCTCCAACGGACCTTTACCCCTGGGAACACAGGACGGACACACACATCAGCCTGCTGTTCACACACACACACACCTCTCCAACGGTCCTTTACCCCTGGGAACACAGGACGGACACACACATCAGTCTGCTGTTCACACACACACACCTCTCCAACGGTCCTTTACCCCTGGGAACACAGGACGGACACACACATCAGCCTGCTGTTCACACACACACACACACACACACACCTCTCCAACGGACCTTTACCCCTGGGAACACAGGACGGACACACACATCAGCCTGCTGTTCACACACACACACACCTCTCCAACGGACCTTTACCCCTGGGAACACAGGACGGACACACACATCAGCCTGCTGTTCACACACACACACACACACACACCTCTCCAACGGTCCTTTACCCCTGGGAACACAGGACGGACACACACATCAGCCTGCTGTTCACACACACACACACACACACACACACCTCTCCAACGGACCTTTACCCCTGGGAACACAGGACGGACACACACATCAGTCTGCTGTTCACACACACACACACACACACCTCTCCAACGGTCCTTTACCCCTGGGAACACAGGACGGACACACACATCAGTCTGCTGTTCACACACACACACACACCTCTCCAACGGTCCTTTACCCCTGGGAACACAGGACGGACACACACATCAGCCTGCTGTTCACACACACACACACACCTCTCCAACGGTCCTTTACCCCTGGGAACACAGGACGGACACACACATCAGTCTGCTGTTCACACACACACACACACACACACCTCTCCAACGGTCCTTTACCCCTGGGAACACAGGACGGACACACACATCAGCCTGCTGTTCACACACACACCTCTCCAACGGTCCTTTACCCCTGGGAACACAGGACGGACACACACATCAGCCTGCTGTTCACACACACACCTCTCCAACGGTCCTTTACCCCTGGGAACACAGGACGGACACACACATCAGCCTGCTGTTCACACACACACACACACACACACCTCTCCAACGGTCCTTTACCCCTGGGAACACAGGACGGACACACACATCAGCCTGCTGTTCACACACACACACACACACACACACACACCTCTCCAACGGTCCTTTACACCTGGGAACACAGGACGGACACACACATGAGTCTGCTGTTCACACACACACACACACACCTCTCCAACGGTCCTTTACCCCTGGGAACACAGGACGGACACACACACATCAGTCTGCTGTTCACACACACACACACCTCTCCATCGGTCCTTTACCCCTGGGAACACAGGACGGACACACACATCAGTCTGCTGTTCACACACACACACACACACCTCTCCAACGGTGCTTTACCCCTGGGAACACAGGACGGACACACACATCAGTCTGCTGTTCACACACACACACACCTCTCCATCGGTCCTTTACCCCTGGGAACACAGGACGGACACACACATCAGCCTGCTGTTCACACACACACCTCTCCAACGGTCCTTTACCCCTGGGAACACAGGACGGACACACACATCAGCCTGCTGTTCACACACACACACACACCTCTCCAACGGTCCTTTACCCCTGGGAACACAGGACGGACACACACATCAGCCTGCTGTTCACACACACACACACACACCTCTCCAACGGTCCTTTACCCCTGGGAACACAGGACGGACACACACATCAGTCTGCTGTTCACACACACACACACACACACACCTCTCCATCGGTCCTTTACCCCTGGGAACACAGGACGGACACACACATCAGCCTGCTGTTCACACACACACACACACACACACCTCTCCATCGGTCCTTTACCCCTGGGAACACAGGACGGACACACACATCAGTCTGCTGTTCACACACACACCAGTGGCGTTTAAGATGAGGGAGGGTGATTCCATTTTTAATGAGCATGGCCTTATTCCTGTTACAGCATGTGTCTGTCATTCACATGACTGTCATTCATTATTCCATTCACCCAGTTCAATGTAACAGTGATAGGTTTAGGCTGCTACATGATATTCTAATTGTCCCTATACCCATCATGGAGGTTGCTACAAACTAGACTATGATTGAAAGTTTACCACGTAGGTGCACACTGGTCGAGAGAAATGTTAGTATTTTAATTTTATTTCACCTTTATTTGACCAGGTAGACTAGTTGAGAACACCTTTATTTGACCAGGTAGACTAGTTGAGAACACCTTTATTTAACCAGGTAGGCTAGTTGAGAACACCTTTATTTAACCAGGTAGGCTAGTTGAGAACACCTTTATTTAACAAGGTAGGCTAGTTGAGAACACCTTTATTTAACAAGGTAGGCTAGTTGAGAACACCTTTATTTAACCAGGTAGGCTAGTTGAGAACACATTTATTTAACCAGGTAGGTTAGTTGAGAACACCTTTATTTAACCAGGTAGGCTAGTTGAGAACACATTTATTTAACCAGGTAGGCTAGTTGAGAACACATTTATTTAACCAGGTAGGTTAGTTGAGAACACCTTTATTTAACCAGGTAGGCTAGTTGAGAACACCTTTATTTAACCAGGTAGGCTAGTTGAGAACACCTTTATTTGACCAGGTAGGCTAGTTGAGAACACCTTTATTTGACCAGGTAGACTAGTTGCGAACAAGTTCTCATTTACAACTGCGACCTGGCCAAGATAAAGCAAAGCAGTGCGACAAAAACAACAGAGTTACACATGGAATAAACAAACATACAGTCAATAATACAGTAGAAAAGTCTATATACCGTGTGTGCAAATGACGTGAGGTGGCAATAAATAGGCCATAGTGGCGAAGTAATTACAATTTAGCAGATTAACACTGGAGTGATAGATGAGCAGATGATGATGATGTGCAAGTAGAAATACTGGTGTGCAAAAGAGCAGCAAAGTAAATAAAACAATATGGGGATGAGGTAGGTAGATTGGATGGGCTATTTGCAGATGGGCTGCGTACAGCTGCAGCGATCGGTAAGCAGCAGAGATAGCTGATGCTTAAAGTAATCAAGGTGACAGTGACACATTCGATCCCGCCTATACACACTGTATTTGCCTGTATCTAGCTAATCTAGAGTGTAATCATTACCCTACTAGTTTCAAAATCAGAGTTTCTATTATTGGACAAATTCCGGAAGGATCATCACCGTTTTTGTTCTATTTAATAAACATTTTTCAACAGAATCAGTAGAATGAATTAGAGGTCGACCGATTATGATTTTTCAACACCGATACGAATTATTGGAGGACCAAAAAAACGCAGATACCGATTAATCGGACAATTTAAAAAACATATTTTTTTGTAATAATGGCAATTACAACAATACTGAATGAACACTTATTTTAACTTAATATAATACATCAATAAAATGTATTTAGCCTCAAATAAATAATGAAACATGATCAATTAGGTTTAAATAATGCAAAAACAAAGTGTTGGAGAAGAAAGTAAAAGTGCAATATGTGCCATGTAAGAAAGCTAACGTTTCAGTTCCTGCTCAGAACATGAGAACATATGAAAGCTGGTGGTTCCTTTTAACATGAGACTTCGATATTCCCAGGTAAGAAGTTTTAGGTTGTAGTTATTATAGGAATTATAGGACTATTTCTCTCTATACCATTTGTATTTCATTAACCTTTGACTATTGGATGTTCTTATAGGCACTTTAGTATTGCCAGTGTAACAGTATAGCTTCCGTCCCTCTCCTCGCTCCTCCCTGGGCTCGAACCAGGAACACAATGACAACAGCCACCCTCGAAGCAGCGTTACCCATGCAGAGCAAGGGGAACAACTACTCCAAGTCTCTGAGCGAGTGACGTTTGGAACGCTATTAGCGCGCACCCAGCTAACTAGCTAGCCCCATTTCACATCGGTTACACCAGCCTAATCTCGGGAGTTGATATGCTTGAAGTCATAAACAGCTGCTGGCAAATGCAAGAAAGTGCTGCTTGAATGAATGCTTGGGAGCCTGCTGCTGCCTACCACCACTCAGACTGCTCTATCAAATCATAGACCTAGTTGTAACATGATAACACACAGAAATGCGAGCCTTAGGTCATTAATATGGCCGAATCTGGAAACTATCATCTCGAAAACAAGACGTTTATTCTGTCAGTGAAATACGGAACCGTTCCGTATTTTATCTAACGGGTGGCATCCATCAGTCTAAATATTCCTGTTACATTGTACAACCTTCAATGTTATGTCATAATTACGTAAAATTCTGGCAAATTAGTTCGCAATGAGCCAGGCGGACCAAACTGTTACATATACCCTGACTCTGCGTGCAATTAACGCAAGAGAAGTGACACAATTTCACCTGGTTAATATTGCCTGCTAACCTGGATTTCTTTTAGCTAAATATGCAGGTTTTAAAAATATATACTTCTGTGTATTGATTTTAAGAAAGGCATTGATGTTTATGGTTAGGTAAAGGTTGGAGCAACGACAGTCCTTTTTCGTGAATGCCACCGCATCGATTATATGCAACGCAGGACACGCTAGATAAACTAGTAATATCATCAACCATGTGTAGTTAACTAGTGATTATAATTGATTGACTGATTGATTTTTATAAGATAAGTTTAATGCTAGCTAGCAACTTACCTTGGCTTACTGCATTCGCGTAACAGGCAGTCTCCTTGTGGAGTGCAATGTAATCAGGCGGTTAGAGCATTGGACTACTTAACTGTAAGGTTGCAAGATTGAATCCCCCGAGCTGACAAGGTAAAAATCTGTCGTTCTGCCCCTGAACGAGGCAGTTAACCCACCGTTCCTAGGCCGTCATTGAAAATAAGAATGTTCTTAACTGACTTGGCCTAGTTAAATAAATAATGAATAAGGGGGTGAGAACCATGCGCCTCCTCGGTTTTGTATTGAAGTTATTGTACCCAGAGGAGGAGAGAAGCTAGCTGTCCTCCGGCTACACCTACAGAGTGCATGTTGAGGCAACTGTTGACCTTCATTACAAAACAGTGTGTTTTTATGAGGATGGTCCTCCCCTTCCTCCTCTGAGGAGCCTCCACTGACATACGCACCTCTTCAACAGACCTTTGCTCCTGGGAACGAATGATCCACAAACACACAGCTCTGATACAGTCCATCCAGCCTCATCCAATATTCAACAGCCTCTCATCGTGTAGTCTCTGTTTCTGAAGGATAGAGTTTTTCTCTCCCTCTGACAGATGGTATTGTATATGGGGGGAGGGGGGGGCGTTATGGTACACACACACACAGTCCCCCCCCAGTGACAGTGATTTGATCATGTGTTTTATACCTTCACCCTAAGAAGCCACCACAACACATGGGCAAGCTAGCTGCACCAGTCACTCCTCCCCCGTCTACACAGACCAATAGAAAATAGCCTAATCTCTGTTCAAATCCCCAAAGGAACCAGTTGCCCTATATCGTGCACTATATAGGAAATAGTACCCAAAAGGCCTTTTGGTCATATGGTAGTACACTACTAATTAGGATTTCCCACACCTTTATCCTGTTCAGGCTTAACCCAAAGTAATTATTTATCATGAAAGGGCAATCAACTAGTAATGCTGCATACTCCAAGAGAAAGGTACAAATCTCACCTTTCTAGTAAAAACGTTTCTAAATGTCTGAGGTGTAGTCACAAGTAGAATTGTGATAAACATTTAATATGATGCATTTCTTACTCGTCTAAACTATGAATAAAGACCTGAAATAACTCAATATAAGACTTCCCCTTCCTTAGAATGGTAAAATACATTGTCAGTGTCAGGGTAGCCTAGTGGTTAGAGCGTTGGTCTAGTAATTGGAAGGTTGCAAGTTGCAAGTTCAAACCCCCGAGCTGACAAGGTACAAATCTGTTGTTCTGCCCCTGAACATGGCAGTTAACCCACTGTTCCCAGGCCGTCATTGAAAACAAGAATTTGTTCTTAACTGACTTGCCTAGTTAAATAAAGGTAAAATAAAATAAAAAATAAGAGAACATGTGCAAATATTCTCTCTGCCTCAATCGCTGTGAACGTCTCAGCGCGCTAAGCTTGGCTCCTTGAACTCTGTTAGGAACACACCTTTCATCTCATATTAATAATGTCCGTCTATGACAAACAGAAAGTGGTTTTTAATTTTTGTTGTATTTATTAATTATTTTAGATTGGCTACAAATAGATCTCTGAATGTGCTACAGTGACGAAACCAATCTCTCCTGCTGCGTTTAATCTAAGGATTACAGGCACATATGTGTTGTTTGTGGTTGTGATGTAGGGTTCGGTCAGTACTTGATTGACAGTCAGAAGAGCGAATGAAATGGTAGGAGGGACATCCCAGCTTCAAGTGGTGTCAGATGTCACATCCTGGTTCACAAAGGCACAAGAGACATACTCCGGTGTTCGTGAGAGTCAGGGATACCATTCAATTCATTTCCATTTATAAGCAAAGATGTCAGTCAGAACCAGTACTAGAACCACCGCAGGTCCACTAGAGCTGGATTTAAATTCATCCGTCACCTTTGGCCTGTTTACTGGTGAACTTTAGCTGCAGACCTAACCTGGCATGACTAAAAGCCTGAGTGAGACGTGAGGGAAGGACTTATATGGTTCCATGATGCCGACGTGACATGTGATCAGGCTGAGCCAATCCAGATGGTCAGTGAACAACAACACCCATTTCTCCCTTCTGTTGTCTGATACAATTCTGGAAAGAGGGCGGGACGGAGAGAGGGTGGCTAGAGAGATGGTGGGAGGAGGGACAGACAGGGTGAGATAGGGGGCAGTGCCAGTCCTGTTCAGCTAATAGCCCTGGCCTAGACATAACCCACTACCAACCCCCTAACACACAAGCTGCCGCAACATTCCCCCCAACAAACACACACAGGTCACCCCAACAAAACACACAGGTCAACCCAGCCGGCCAGCCCCAGCCTGCTCCACAGTCCTCTCTCTGCCAGGGACTCCAGTCACAACCTGGATTCAAAGCTGCTCTCTCGCTCTCTCCAGGCTACAAACCTTCCCGTCCAACTCTCCCACAACAGATGGAATTTTGTTCCGTCTCTCCCGCTTCCTCTTTGCGGTCCCATAATCTCTCACTATCCCTCTACCTCTCCCTTCCATGCGTTTCGTCCGCCTCCCTTCCCCTGCTCTCTCTATCCCTCCCTCTCCTCCCTACCTGTGTGATGTGAACGGATGAATGGGGTGGGGGATATAAAGGGAGTGAAACAAGGTCCTGGCAGTGGGATGTAGCCAAGCATCACGCTACAGACTGGGCTGGTGGACACTCTCTCTCTATCCCTCCCTCTTGACTGGGGACACTCTCTCTCCTTCCATCCCTCCCTCTTGACTGGGGACACTCTCCTTCCCTCCCTCCCTCTTGACTGGGGACACTCTCCTTCCCTCCCTCCCTCTTGACTGGGGACACTTTCTCCTTCCCTCCCTCTTGACTGGGGACACTCTCTCTCCTTCCCTCCCTCCCTCTTGACTGGGGACACTCTCTCTCCTTCCCTCCCTCCCTCTTGACTGGGGACACTCTCTCTCCTTCCCTCCCTCTTGACTGAGGACACTCTCTCTCCTTCCCTCCCTCTTGACCGGGGACACACAAGGGACAGGAGAGCCCTGAGAGACTAGAGGGGCTGGAGGCATCGGGATGATAATGTCAACCCCAACTCAACACTGCTAGTGCTGAGCTTGGCCTCGTTTCACTGCAGACGTGCTACCAACGTGGTTGGGATCTACAGTCAAATTTAAGGCTGGCCTACGCTCCAACTCTGTTCGTGCTAGTCTCATTTCACAACAGAGATACTAAACATAGTGGTGGGGGGGGTCATAATATGCCAGGAGAGGTTATCAGACATCCCCCATCCTAACAGAATCTAAATGTTTTTCATTGGCTAATATAAAAACAGTGAATAAATAAGAGGAAGTTTGAGCCAGCTTCACCACGTGTCACACTGGGCTAGTCGTCACCTCTACCACCATATTCAGACACTGGGCTAGTCGTCACCTCTACCACCATATTCAGACACTGGGCTAGTCGTCACCTCTACCACCATATTCAGACACTGGGCTAGTCGTCACCTCTACCACCATATTCAGACACTGGGCTAGTCGTCACCTCTACCACCATATTCAGACACTGGGCTAGTCGTCACCTCTACCACCATATTCAGACACTGGGCTAGTCAGTCAAATACCAGGTAGTGTAGAGAGCAGAGTGGGAGGCACCACCAGGCAGTAAGTCAGTCAAATACCAGGTAGTGTAGAGAGCAGAGTGGGAGGCACCACCAGGCAGTAAGTCAGTCAAATACCAGGTAGTGTAGAGAGCAGAGTGGGAGGCACCACCAGGCAGTAAGTCAGTCAAATACCAGGTAGTGTAGAGAGCAGAGTGGGAGGCACCACCAGGCAGTAAGTCAGTCAAATACCAGGTAGTGTAGAGAGCAGAGTGGGAGGCACCACCAGGCAGTAAGTCAGTCAAATACCAGGTAGTGTAGAGAGAGATAGTATGACAGACAGGTGGGCGGAAAAGCCCAAGTCAATTTCCTCCTCACTGATCTAACCTTGCTGGTGCTTGCCTGCCCGGACACAAGGTTAAGGACCAATCAATTGGGCGTGGACTGAGTTAGTTCTTGGCTGACCTTCATTCTTTCTGCCACCCCCTGCTGCTGCAGGTTACCAAGGTGACATGGGTGTAGAAGCCATAACACCCAACCACTTTCCTAGTCTGAGAAATATTTACATATTTATTGAGGTGTAGATTAATTCTGACTAGAATTCCTCAGCGAAATCAAAACATTCTCCTGTTTAGATATCTACAAAACATTATTGGTGGGTTTTTTGTTGAAATTAAATCCCTCGGGCCTTTCCACTGTAAAGACTAGAACGAGACAGCGCCAAGACCCTAATAGTTGAAATGTAATCTCCATCTTCAAGAATACCCTTTAATGCCACTTCTTTACATCTCTATCAGAACAGATACATGTTGTGTTTTAAATAACTACATATGCATGTTGTTTATTTTACGACAGGGCTGGCGTAGCAGGGTAGGAGACGTGAGAGCTGCAGCTTCATTTGCATGACATTAGCATGAAAAACAATAGGTCTGGGAGGGGAACCGCTGCCTGCCGTTCAGGATCCTTCAGGGGGACGCTGATCAGAAGTGGTAGGTTTGAAGCTGGACGATGCTAAGCATTTGATCAAAGGCTGGCTCATCAGCCTGACCTGAAGAGAGTGGAGGTCTGACACTAACTGGGGAAGGGAAGGCCGGATGGTTTGTAAGGCTGGTTGGAGGAAGAGAGTGGAGGTCTGTCACTAACTGGGGAAGGGAAGGCCGGATGGTTTGTAAGGCTGGTTGGAGGAAGAGAGTGGAGGTCTGTCACTAACTGGGGAAGGGAAGGCCGGATGGTTTGTAAGGCTGGTTGGAGGAAGAGAGTGGAGGTCTGTCACTAACTGGGGAAGGGAAGGCCGGATGGTTTGTAAGGCTGGTTGGAGGAAGAGAGTGGAGGTCTGTCACTAACTGGGGAAGGGAAGGCCGGATGGTTTGTAAGGCTGGTTGGAGGAAGAGAGTGGAGGTCTGTCACTAACTGGGGAAGGGAAGGCCGGATGGTTTGTAAGGCTGGTTGGAGGAAGAGAGTGGAGGTCTGTCACTAACTGGGGAAGGGAAGGCCGGATGGTTTGTAAGGCTGGTTGGAGGAAGAGAGTGGAGGTCTGTCACTAACTGGGGAAGGGAAGGCTGGATGGTTTGTAAGGCTGGTTGGAGGAAGAGAGTGGAGGTCTGACACTAACTGGGGAAGGGAAGGCTGGATGGTTTGTAAGGCTGGTTGGAGGAAGAGTGTGGAGGTCTGTCACTAACTGGGGAAGGGAAGGCCAGATGGTTTGTAAGGCTGGTTGGAGGAAGAGACTGGAGGTCTGTCACTAACTGGGGAAGGGAAGGCCGGATGGTTTGTAAGGCTGGTTGGAGGAAGAGAGTGGAGGTCTGTCACTAACTGGGGAAGGGAAGGCCGGATGGTTTGTAAGGCTGGTTGGAGGAAGAGAGTGGAGGTCTGTCACTAACTGGGGAAGGGAAGGCCGGATGGTTTGTAAGGCTGGTTGGAGGAAGAGAGTGGAGGTCTGTCACTAACTGGGGAAGGGAAGGCCGGATGGTTTGTAAGGCTGGTTGGAGGAAGAGAGTGGAGGTCTGTCACTAACTGGGGAAGGGAAGGCCGGATGGTTTGTAAGGCTGGTTGGAGGAAGAGAGTGGAGGTCTGTCACTAACTGGGGAAGGGAAGGCTGGATGGTTTGTAAGGCTGGTTGGAGGAAGAGAGTGGAGGTCTGACACTAACTGGGGAAGGGAAGGCTGGATGGTTTGTAAGGCTGGTTGGAGGAAGAGTGTGGAGGTCTGTCACTAACTGGGGAAGGGAAGGCCAGATGGTTTGTAAGGCTGGTTGGAGGAAGAGAGTGGAGGTCTGTCACTAACTGGGGAAGGGAAGGCCGGATGGTTTGTAAGGCTGGTTGGAGGAAGAGAGTGGAGGTCTGTCACTAACTGGGGAAGGGAAGGCCGGATGGTTTGTAAGGCTGGTTGGAGGAAGAGAGTGGAGGTCTGTCACTAACTGGGGAAGGGAAGGCTGGATGGTTTGTAAGGCTGGTTGGAGGAAGAGAGTGGAGGTCTGTCACTAACTGGGGAAGGGAAGGCCGGATGGTTTGTAAGGCTGGTTGGAGGAAGAGAGTGGAGGTCTGTCACTAACTGGGGAAGGGAAGGCCGGATGGTTTGTAAGGCTGGTTGGAGGAAGAGAGTGGAGGTCTGTCACTAACTGGGGAAGGGAAGGCCGGATGGTTTGTAAGGCTGGTTGGAGGAAGAGAGTGGAGGTCTGTCACTAACTGGGGAAGGGAAGGCCGGATGGTTTGTAAGGCTGGTTGGAGGAAGAGAGTGGAGGTCTGTCACTAACTGGGGAAGGGAAGGCTGGATGGTTTGTAAGGCTGGTTGGAGGAAGAGAGTGGAGGTCTGCCACTAACTGGGGAAAGGAAGGCTGGATGGCTTGTAAGGCTGGTTGGAGGAAGAGAGTGGAGGTCTGGCGCTAACCGGGGAAGGGAAGGCTGGATGGGTCTAAGGCTGGATGGGTCTAAGGCTGGGCTCGGGCGGAGGAAGGCTGGAGTAAGGGTGGGCTCGGACGGGGGAAGGCTGGGCTCGGACGGGGGAAGGCTGGGCTCGGACGGGGGAAGGCTGGGCTCGGACGGGGGAAGGCTGGGCTCGGACGGGGGAAGGCTGGGCTCGGACGGGGGAAGGCTGGGCTCGGACGGGGGAAGGCTGGGCTCGGACGGGGGAAGGCTGGGCTTGGACGGAGGAAGGCAGTCTAAGTGGACTTATACTCCTTTCGGTGTCTCACTCAACTTTATGTTCAGTGTTTATGCTGTTTAGCTAAGGACGATGACTTGGCTTGTGGAGTAAACTCTGTCTTCAAGACTGGTGTTTACAGGGTGACTGCAGTGTTAGATCTGACTGGAGAAACTCCTTTAAAAAGTTGGCATTTGAGAGACAGGCAGGCAGAGAGATTTTCTCTGTCATTATCTCCAGGCACAATGTCTCCTGACTGATTCACTTTAAAATACAAAGAGGACGACCCACCCACACACACACACACACACACACACACACCTCTATACTTGCAGGCAAAAGACCACACACACACACCCCTCCCGACACACACGTTTTACTGAGCAGATGGCCGGCCAGGGCACTCAGGTGATGTGCCATAGAGCCTACGATCTTGTCTGTGTGTCACATTTACTAGAGGACAGCTGCTGGCCTCCCCAGTCCAGACAGAGATCTTACTAATGCGACCCGTTTCAGGGAACTAGGCTTATGCCGCCCATCACTACTTCACAGCAGAGCCATTTCAACATTTTACTTTTTATAAAAATACTTTTTGGGGGGCAGAAATACCTTGTGGAAAATGTGAACTTCCACGTCCCTTAATAACAAACTTGTATAACATCTGTAAAGACGAATACAATTGTTGAAATAACGAGCCCAGTAGGTTTTTAGCCACGGAAACCTACAAGGCTCCTTTCCCGTTAGCCATGATTGGCAGAGATAATGGAGTGGGCTGGACATTCCGAGAGAGGAGTTCAGATTGGTCTGCCATGTAGCATGCTTCTTTAAATAACACGATCTGCTAAGTACGTGTGGATAATCCTCTCTACCGCAGCTTTTTTTTTTTAAGATAATGAAGAACTTGCGCAACTGCAGTTAACTGCTATCGACAAAACTCAGTGGGGAAAAAGTTGTGATGGACAACTTTTCTGCAGGATGATTGTGCCATGCTGACTCTCTCCGACACTGATAATGAATCAGACAATCCCTGATTTAGGTTAAAAAAAAAAAAAAAAAAAAAAATTAATTGAACCAGAGATTGTAGTTTTCTGATGACAACGGTGAGGAAGAAACAGTGTCGTTGTCAAGGAACAAGTTGACCCAGTTTTGAAAGCAGTGGAATGCCCGGTGGAAGCAGAGATTATTGCCAAATCCGGAGAGTCCAAAAAGAGAACACTGAAACGTATAAAACGCCCGTCTCCGGATTACATCTTCAAACTAAGGGCAACCATGGCAACCATGGCAGAGCGGGAGAAACATTCATCCATGTATACAGTTAAGAGTCTAGCTACATTTTAAGATATTATGCATTTAAAAGCCCACTGTTAGCTAGCTAACTAATGTTAGCTGGCTGGCTTGCTAACGTTACGTGTATGATCTGTGTATAGCAAACGTTAGCTCTAGAAAGCCCCCCCCCCCCCCCCCGAGTTCCTGAGTTTAATAACAGAGTTGAATTCAATTTTTCCCTGTCAGATTTCTTGATTTTATGTTTGAGTTCCTAGTTGTTTTGAACGAGACATTAGAGTTGGGATTATGGTTAATTGTTTAGCTAGATAAAGTCCCCAATATGCAAGTAAACATTTCACTGTACCGTTTACATATTCTGTACCCTGTGCATCTGACGAATAAACATACGATTGTATTTGATATAGTGGTGTTTACCAGAGACGGTAATGTGAAGAACAACATGACCTGCACCAAAGTCAGATTAGGATACAGGCAGAGGACTAGATAGTGTATTTTAACTACTACCCCCTCTGCCCGTCCCCCCTCAACACACCCACCCCTCTGCTCCCTCCACCCACCCCTCTGCCCCGTCCCCCCTCAACACACCCACCCCTCTGCCCCGTCCCCCCTCAACACACCCACACACCCCTCTGCTCCCTCCACCCACCCCTCTGCTCCCTCCCCCCTCAACACACCAACACAACCCTCTGCTCCGTCCCCCCTCCATACCTGGTGAAGTCCGTCATCTCCATCATGATCATACACATCTGTTTGGCCAGGACGATGATGTCGTTGCCGGAGTCGTCCCACTTGGACACCTCAGCGTCCAGCTTGCTCTTCTCCTCCTGGAAACTGGCCACCTGCTCAGCGATCTTAGCCTTCTGCTCCTGGGGAAGCTGGGCCATGATAGCCTGGTAGAGGAGGAGAGAGTTATAACAGCACACCGAGGCATTATAGCCTGGTAGAGGAGAGAGCTATAGAACAGCACACTGAGGCGTTATTGGTCACTATTACTCAGTTACACCAGCTCTATCAGGAGGAATGGGCCAAAATGCACCCAACTTATTGTGGGAAGCTTGTGGAAGGCTACCTGAAACGTTTGACCCAAGTTAAACAATTTAAAGGCAATGCTACCAAATACTAATTGAGTGTATGTAAACTTCTGACCCACTGGGAATGTGATGAAAGAATCAAAAGCTGAAATAAATCATTCTCTCTACTATTATACTGACATTCCACATTCTTAAAATAAAGTGGTGATCCTAACTGACGTAAAACAGGGAATTTGTACTAAGATTAAATGTCAGGAATTGTGGAAAAACTGAGCTTAAATGTATTTGGCTCAGGTGTATGTAAACTTCCGACTTCAACTGTACATAAGAGCCTCTGAACTCATGTGATGAGTGACATGACCCTAAAAGAGACCTGGACGACTCGCGTTAGGCTTCCAGACCTAACGTAGTCGCTTTAGCTTGGAGGAGAAAACTCTGTCAGACACACATCAAAAATCATCATTCCTTTAAGTTGATATAAATAGGGCTTTTTTTTTTGGTCAAGTCCCAATGCTCTTGAATGAATTTCCTTGTTTTCATTCTTAAGGCTTAGCTCCAAAAAAACACTTTGTAGAGAACCCTAGCCGCTAAACAGGAAGACCTGATAGAAAACACAATAGAACGTTCGTAGTTCAGTCGGGAAATCGGTCTACATTACCGATGCATAACAAGAGGGCTAATGAGGTCACGCCGTGCTTCCACACGACTAACATATTGCTCACCAACGTAGCCCCCTCATTTGGCCAATGACTGGATATATTAATACAACCATTACCAAGGCAACAGGGAGAATATTTAAAGAGAGCGTGTCTGTGTAAGATGTGTGCTCTGTAGGCCTTCTCTCCGGGTGATGTGGGTGAACTCTGTAGGCCTTCTCTCCGGGTGATGTGGGTGTACTCTGTAGGCCTTCTCTCCGGGTGATGTGAGTGTACTCTGTAGGCCTTCTCTCCGGGTGATGTGGGTGTACTCTGTAGGCCTTCTCTCCGGGTGATGTGGGTGTACTCTGTAGGCCTTCTCTCCGGGTGATGTGGGTGTACTCTGTAGGCCTTCTCTCCGGGTGATGTGGGTGTACTCTGTAGGCCTTCTCTCCGGGTGATGTGGGTGTACTCTGTAGGCCTTCTCTCCGGGTGATGTGGGTGTACTCTGTAGGCCTTCTCTCCGGGTGATGTGGGTGTACTCTGTAGGCCTTCTCTCCGCGTGATGTGGGTGTACTCTGTAGGCCTTCTCTCCGCGTGATGTGGGTGTACTCTGTAGGCCTTCTCTCCGCGTGATGTGGGTGTACTCTGTAGGCCTTCTCTCCGCGTGATGTGGGTGTACTCTGTAGGCCTTCTCTCCGGGTGATGTGGGTGTACTCTGTAGGCCTTCTCTCCGGGTGATGTGGGTGTACTCTGTAGGCCTTCTCTCCGGGTGATGTGGGTATACTCTGTAGGCCTTCTCTCCGGGTGATGTGGGTGTACTCTGTAGGTGGTAGGGCAGTGGTTGAGGTTGTGAACAGTATCAAACTGGAGTGCTCTTACTCAGTACATCATTGAAGCACCTTTGACAGCGATTACAGCCTCGAGTCTTCTTGGGTATGACGCTACAAGTTTGGCACACCTGTATTTGGGGAGTTTCTCCCATTCTTCTCTGCAGATCCTCTCAAGCTCTGTCAGGTTGGATGGGGAGCGTCGCTGCACGGCTATTTTCAGGTATCCTCTGAGATGTTCGATGGGGTTCAAGTCCGGGCTCTGGCTGGGCCACTCAAGGACATTCAGAGACTTGTCCCGAAGCCACTCCTGCGTTGTCTTGGCTGTGTGCTTAGGGTCGTTGTCCTGTTGGAAGGTGAACCTTCACTCCGATCTGAGGTCCTGCGCGCTCTGGAGCAGGTTTTCATCAAGGATCTCTCTGTACTTTTCTCCATTCATCTTTCCCTCGATCCTGACTAGTCTCCCAGTTCCTGCCACTGAAAAAAATCCCCACAGCATGATGCTGCCACCACCATGCTTCACCATAGGGATGGTGCCAGGTTTCCTCCAGACGTGACGTTTGGCATTCAGGCCAAATAATTCAATCTTGGTGTCATCAGACCAGAGAATCGTGTTTCTCATGGTCTGAGAGTCCTTTAGGTGTCTTTTGGCAAACTCCAAGCGGGCCGTCATGTGCCTTTTACTGAGGAGTGGCTTCAGTCTGGCCACTCTACCATAAAGACCTGATTGGTTGAGTGCTGCAGAGATGGTTACCACAGGTGGACTCCAATCAAGTTGTAGAAACATCTCAAGAATGATCAATGGAAACAGGATGCAGGTGAGCTCCATTGAGTCTCATAACAAAGGGTCAAAAGGTCATTTTTCTTTTGGCCAAAAAAAATAAATAATTTTTTCGCATTGTCATTATAGGGTATTGTGTTTAGATTGATGAGGGAAAAACAATTATTTAATCAATTTCAGAACAAGGCTGTAACGTAACAAAATGTGGAAAAAAGTGAAGGGGTCTGAAATCTTTCCGAATACACTGTATATAGTAGATAGTGTACAACTTTTGACCATTTGGAACCACCGATGTCAACAGCGATTTGTCGTCGCGCTGCGCCAAACTAAATACACAATTCATTAACTAATCCAGTTGAATTGGCTAGACGGCCCAGTCACTAGCTAATATTCTGATTGAATAACTCTGGTTTATGTTATGAGTTCCATGTTAAACAGATTGGACCTGGACAAGTGGCTACTACACCGTAACACAGAAACACTTGGAGGCCCAGATTTAAACTACCGTTTCCTACTCAAGTAATGCTTCCCTTCCTGAACGTGTTACGGGAGTTTACATAGTGAGTCAAGGCAGTAAACGAAGGATATTGAAGAGACCTTCCTGTAAATGTTATGGATACTTATACTGGGTTCACAGTGGAGCGGGAGCCAGTAAGGTAACAGGAGCTCATTAAATATCAGAACATCATCAGTGTCTGTCTGAATGGGAATCCAGACTATCACAGTCCCCGATTCACTCCCTCCCCCTTGGCCTTACATGTTGTCAGATCTGGCCTGGCATCTAGTGTGTGAGAGGGGGGAGTCTAGATAACCATGTCTGTCTGAATGAAAAGTCCAGAGCATTTGTGAGGGGGTCAAGGGAGTCTTGGTAACCATGTCTGTCTGAATGGAGAGTCTAGCAAGTATGTGTGAGGGGGTCAAGGAAGTCTTGGCGTGAACAAGGTGTATTACCCACTGAGACGGCCTGTAGAGGGGGTGGCGGAAGAGAGCGGTGTGTGTGTGTGTGTGGACTCACCCTGGCGCTCTGGCCTGCGATAAGCTGGTCATCTTCTGTCTGAACGCTGGTCCTGCTGCGAACATCAAAGTCCTCCGTCTCAAAGTCAGAATCATCCAGCTCTTCAGGAGTCTACAGGAGAGGAGAGAGAAAGTAAAGCGAGGCAGGAGAGGAGAGAGAGGGGGAGAGGAGAGAGGAGAGGAAAGCGAGGCAGGAAAGGGGAGAGATGGGGAGAGGAGGAGGAGGAAAGATGGAGGAAAGAGGACACGAACAGGGAGATGTGGAATGAGGAGAAAAAGGGAGAGGGAAAACCAAATTAGAAAGTGTGCGTGGTAGAGCGCTGTTAGAGCAGCATGATGTATGACAAATGCCCCGGTGCTGCCAGCCACAGCAGCAACAGAGGAACGTCTTCTTCCTCTCCTCCACAGCAGCCTGCCACGCTAAATTAATTAGTAAATGAAGTGTAATGTCCTGTCCTTTGCATTTTCAGAGGGGGAAAGGGAAGCTAGGCGTTAGTATGAAACATATCAGGAGTAAAAATGCTTAAATCAGACCATCGCCCGGCATCATTTAGAGGTGGTGGTGGGAGAGAGGTAGAGGTTTTTTCTAGTGACGAACACTACAGACAACAGCCTGCATGGTGGCATCCTGGAGGGTGGGGAACCAGCAAGGTTAAGGGTTCAAATTCCCTCAGGGATCACATTTGTATTTATTATGGATCCCCATTAGTTCCGGGCAAAGGCAGCAGCTACTCCTTCCCGGGGTCCGGCAGAATTAAAGAGGTTATACAATTTTAACAACATAACAACACATTCATTACAGAATTCACAACACAACTTAAGCGTTCAGGCCCCTACTCCACTACCACATATCTACAACACACTGTGTGCCCTCAGGCCCATACTCCACTACCACATATCTACTACACACTGTGTGCCCTCAGGCCCTACTCCACTACCACATATCTACTACACAAAATCCATGTGTACGTGTGTATATAGTGTGTGTATGTTATGTGTGTGTGTGTGTGTGTGTGTGTGTGTGTCTAGTGTGTATATAGTGTGTGTATGTTATGTGTGTGTGTCTAGTGTGTATATAGTGTGTGTATGTTATGTGTGTGTGTGTGTGTCTAGTGTGTATATAGTGTGTGTATGTTATGTCTGTGTGTGTGTGTGTGTCTAGTGTGTATATAGTGTGTGTATATAGTGTGTGTATGTTATGTGTGTGTGTGTGTGTGTGTGTGTGTCTAGTGTGTATACAGTGTGTGTATGTTATGTGTGTGTGTGTGTGTGTGTGTGTGTGTGTCTAGTGTGTATATAGTGTGTGTATATAGTGTGTGTATGTTATGTGTGTGTGTGTGTGTGTGTGTCTAGTGTGTATATAGTGTGTGTATGTTATGTGTGTGTGTGTGTGTCTAGTGTGTATATAGTGTGTGTATGTTATGTGTGTGTGTGTGTGTGTCTAGTGTGTATATAGTGTGTGTGTGTGTGTGTGTATATAGTGTGTGTGTGTGTGTGTAAATAGTGTGTGTGTGTATAGTGTGTTATGTGTGTGTATGTTATGTGTGTATAGTGTGTTGTGTGTGTGTATGTTATGTGTGTATAGTGTGTTATGTGTGTGTGTATGTTATGTGTGTATAGTGTGTGTGTGTGTGTGTTATGTCTGTATAGTGTGTGTGTGTGTGTGTGTGTTATGTGTGTGTGTGTGTGTGTGTGTGTCTTTGCCTATGTCTGTTTTACATGCACACAGTGTCTTCACACAGAGGAACAATTTATGTCCTACGGGAGCCACCGTACCTGCCTGCTCTAAACCGTTAACTCACGTACGTGAGGACAGTTGTAGCTAGTACACCCGAGCAGTTTGTGAAGAATTTAGCTAGTCTAGTTGGTTCTACAAAACAGTTCTCTCTTTGAAATGGGAGTTTGTGTAGTTCCCCCAGTCGTAGGCTGTCTAGGGCAATATGCCTGTGATGAAAATCAACAGAGGTAGGCACGATGTTTTCACAAATGTATCCTATATATATGGACTGATAAACCTTAGCTTCCAGCCCAATACATTTTAAAACTCCATCTTTAGTCTACTTGGTATACGTTCGACAAACGACCCACGCAATTCATCCTCATATTTCACCGGCTCAGCACAAGACACAAGAAAAACACTACGACACAACTGACACACTGTCCGTTTTCTCTCATTGATTCCGGCGCATTCCATTTCCATCGTATTCACATGCGCCGAAACGTTTTTCTTTTGATTTGGGCTTCAAGTGGCTCGGGTAAAAGCTGCGGCTAAGTGGCATAATTATAATATTGATTGCAATCGTCCAACCCTTTTTCCTTTTCCACAGCCCTGACCTGAACACTAGTCATGCAACAGACATCACTCTCTTTCTGAATGCCAAACATGCAACAGACATCTCTTCTGGAATGCCAAACGTGAAACAGACATCTCTCTTCCTGAATGCCAAGCGTGAAACAGACATCTCTCTTCCTGAATGCCAAGCGTGAAACAGACATCTCTCTTCCTGAATGCCAAGCGTGAAACAGACATCTCTCTTCCTGAATGCCAAACGTGAAACAGACATCTCTCTCTTCCTGAATGCCAAACGTGAAACAGACATCTCCCTTCCTGAATGCCAAGCGTGCAACAGACATCTCTCTCTTCCTGAATGCCAAACGTGAAACAGACATCTCTCTTCCTGAATGCCAAGCGTGAAACAGACATCTCTCCCTTCCTGAATGCCAAACGTGAAACAGACATCTCTCTTTCTGAATGCCAAGCGTGAAACAGACATCTCTCCCTTCCTGAATGCCAAACGTGAAACAGACATCTCTCCCTTCCTGAATGCCAAACGTGAAACAGACATCTCTCTTCCTGAATGCCAAGCGTGAAACAGACATCTCTCTTCCTGAATGCCAAACGTGAAACAGACATCTCTCCCTTCCTGAATGCCAAATGTGAAACAGACATCTCTCCCTTCCTGAATGCCAAACGTGAAACAGACATCTCTCTTCCTGAATGCCAAACGTGAAACAGACATCTCTCTTTCTGAATGCCAAGCGTGAAACAGACATCTCTCCCTTCCTGAATGCCAAACGTGAAACAGATCTCTCCCTTCCTGAATGCCAAGCTTGAAACAGACATCTCTCCCTTCCTGAATGCCAAGCGTGAAACAGACATCTCTCTCTTCCTGAAAGCCAAGCGTGAAACAGACATCTCTCTCTTCCTGAATGCCAAGCGTGAAACAGACATCTCTTCCTGAATGCCAAGCGTGAAACAGACATCTCTCTTCCTGAATGCCAAGCGTGAAACAGACATCTCTCCCTTCCTGAATGCCATACATCTCTCCCTTCCTGAATGCCAAACATGCAACAGACATCTCTTCCTGTGTTAGTATGGCTGACATTAAGTTAGCAAGGCATTGTTTTTAAGGGAAAACTGATAGACAAGAAAATCAATTTGGCAGTTGTGATATGGAAGGAAAGAGAGAGGAGAGCGAGGGAAGGAAAGAGAGCGAGGGAAGGAAAGAGAGCGAGGGAAGGAAAGAGAGCGAGGGAAGGAAAGAGAGAAGAGAGCGAGGGAAGGAAAGAGAGAAGAGAGCGAGGGAAGGAAAGAGAGAAGAGAGCGAGGGAAGGAAAGAGAGAAGAGAGCGAGGGAAGGAAAGAGAGGAGAGAGCGAGGGAAGGAAAGAGGAGAGAGCGAGGGAAGGAAAGGGAGGAGAGAGCGAGGGAAGGAAAGGGAGGAGAGAGCGAGGGAAGGAAAGGGAGGAGAGAGCGAGGGAAGGAAAGAGAGAGGACAGAGCGAGGGAAGGAAAGAGAGAGGACAGAGCGAGGGAAGGAAAGAGAGGCGAGAGGAGGGAAGGAAAGAGAGAGGAGAGAGTGAGGGAAGGAAAGAGAGGGAAGGAAGGAAAGAGAGGAGAGCGAGGGAAGGAAAGAGAGAGGAAAGGAGAGAAGGAAAGAGAGAGAAGGAAAGAGAGAGGAGAGAAGGAAAGAGAGAGGAGAGAAGGAAAGAGAGAGGAGAGAAGGAAAGAGAGGAGAGAAGGAAAGAGAGAGGAGAGAAGGAAAGAGAGGAGAGAAGGAAAGAGAGGAGAGAAGGAAAGAGAGGAGAGAAGGAAAGAGAGGAGAGAAGGAAAGAGAGAGGAGAGAAGGAAAGAGAGGAGAGCGAGGGGGAAGGAAAGAGAGAGGAGAGCGAGGAAAGGAAAGAGAGGAGAGCGAGGGAAGGAAAGAGAGAGGAGAGCGAGGGAAGGAAAGAGAGAGGAGAGCGAGGGAAGGAAAGAGAGAGGAGAGCGAGGGAAGGAAAGAGAGAGGAGAGCGAGGGAAGGAAAGAGAGAGGAGAGCGAGGGAAGGAAAGAAAGGAGAGAGCGAGGGAAGGAAAGAGAGGAAAGAGAGAGGGAAGGAAAGAGAGAGGAAGAGAGAGGGAAGGAAAGAGAGAGGGAAGGAAGGAAAGAGAGAGGAGAGAGAGAGAAGGAAAGAACGTGAATGTGATAAGGGTGCATTCTATCTCCGGTGCAGTAACTCACTTCGTGCTTATCCAACTGTCTTATCCAAGAGAGGAGAGCGAGGGAAGGGAAGAGAGAGGAGAGCGAGGGAAGGAAAGAGAGAGGAGAGCGAGGGAAGGAAAGAGAGAGGAGAGCGAGGGAAGGAAAGAAAGGAGAGAGCGAGGGAAGGAAAGAAAGGAGAGAGCGAAGGAAGGAAAGAGAGAGGACGGAGCGAGGGAAGGAAAGAGAGAGGACGGAGCGAGGGAAGGAAAGAGAGGCGAGAGGAGGGAAGGAAAGAGAGAGGAGAGAGTGAGGGAAGGAAAGAGAGGGAAGGAAGGAAAGAGAGGAGAGCGAGGGAAGGAAAGAGAGGAGAGCGAGGGAAGGAAAGAGAGGAGAGCGAGGGAAGGAAAGAGAGGAGAGCGAGGGAAGGAAAGAGAGAGGAGAGGAGAGAAGGAAAGAGAGAGAAGGAAAGAGAGAGGAGAGAAGGAAAGAGAGGAGAGAAGGAAAGAGAGAGGAGAGAAGGAAAGAGAGAGGAGAGAAGGAAAGAGAGAGGAGAGAAGGAAAGAGAGAGGAGAGAAGGAAAGAGAGAGGAGAGAAGGAAAGAGAGAGGAGAGAAGGAAAGAGAGCAGAGCGAGGGAAGGAAAGAGAGGAAAGAGAGGGAAGGAAAGAGAGAGGAAAGAGAGAGGGAAGGAAAGAGAGGGGAAGAGAGAGGGAAGGAAAGAGAGAGGGAAGGAAGGAAAGAGAGAGGAGAGCGAGAGAAGGAAAGAACGTGAATGTGAATGTGGGTGCATTCTATCTCCGGTGCAGTAACACACTTCGTGCTTATCCAACTGTCTACACACATCCCTTATCAGTCTGTCTTGATATCTTCCACGGGTAATGACTCAGATCCCTCAAAGTCTAAAACATAATCACAAGGTCTCACCTCGACCCACCATCCCACTCACCATGGAATATCACGGTCTCACCTCGACCCACCAACCCACTCACCATGGGATATCAAGGTCTCACCTCGACCCACTCACCATGGAATATATAGAGATGTTGGTTCACTAGATGAGTGAGTCCATCTATCTGTGGATGTTGGAGGGTTGCCATACACACACACACACACACACACATCACAGGCATGGCCTAGTTAAAAGTCTAAACCTCATCTTGTAAGTATTTAGATGAAATGTCTTCCTCCACACTAGTAGGACCGGTAAAACAGACTAGACCACCCACGTTAATTGACAGTGACTAGTAGGACCGGTAAAACAGACTAGACCACCCACGTTAATTGACAGTGACTAGTAGGACCGGTAAAACAGACTAGACCACCCACGTTTAATTGACAGTGACTAGTAGGACCGGTAAAACAGACTAGACCACCCACGTTAATTGACAGTGACTAGTAGGACCGGTAAAACAGACTAGACCACCCACGTTAATTGACAGTGACTAGTAGGACCAGTAAAACAGACTAGACCACCCACGTTTAATTGA
>NC_143046.1:4840000-4925000 GCF_057628025.1 Oncorhynchus mykiss | reverse complement strand
CTGTTCAGAGTCGTCTATAACACCAGAGGACCCTGTGGTGGGGACTAAACCTCTGTTCAGAGCCGTCTATAACACCAGAGGACCCTGTGGTGGGGACTAAACCTCTGTTCAGAGCCGTCTATAACACCAGAGGACCCTGTGTGAACCTCTGTTCAGAGTCGTCTATAACACCAGAGGACCCTGTGGTGGGGACTAAACCTCTGTTCAGAGCCGTCTATAACACCAGAGGACCCTGTGGTGGGGACTAAACCTCTGTTCAGAGCCGTCTATAACACCAGAGGACCCTGTGGTGGGGACTAAACCTCTGTTCAGAGCCATCTATAACACTAGAGGACCCTGTGGTGGGGACTAAACCTCTGTTCAGAGCCGTCTATAACACCAGAGGACCCTGTGGTGGGGACTAAACCTCTGTTCAGAGTTGTCTATAACACCAGAGGACCCCGTGGTGGGGACTAAACCTCTGTTCAGAGTCGTCTATAACACCAGAGGACCCTGTGGTGGGAACTAAACCTCTGTTCAGAGCCGTCTATAACACCAGAGGACCCTGTGGTGGGGACTAAACCTCTGTTCAGAGCCGTCTATAACACCAGAGGACCCTGTGGTGGGGACTAAACCTCTGTTCAGAGTCGTCTATAACACCAGAGGACCCTGTGGTGGGGACTAAACCTCTGATCAGAGCCGTCTATAACACCAGAGGACCCTGTGGTGGGGACTAAACCTCTGTTCAGAGTCGTCTATAACACCAGAGGACCCTGTGGTGGGGACTAAACCTCTGTTCAGAGTCGTCTATAACACCAGAGGACCCTGTGGTGGGGACTAAACCTCTGTTCAGAGTCGTCTATAACACCAGAGGACCCTGTGTGAACCTCTGTTCATGGTAAAAAAAAAAAAAAAAAAAGATCCGTGGACCACCAGTGTTCTTCTGCTAGATGGGGTGTTGGATGGGTCAACTGAACCAGACAGTAGACTCATAAGTAAGAAGGCTTCTCATCAATCCTATCAGACTAGATACTGTATGTTATCTGGCTATGATATAGACTGTAGGCTTGTTCATTTACCAGACTAGATACTGTATATTATCTGGCTATAGACTGTAGACTAGTTAATTTATCAGACTAGATACTGTATGTTATCTGGCTATGATATAGACTGTAGGCTTGTTCATTTATCAGACTATATACTGTATGTTATCTGGCTATAGAATGTAGGCTTGTTCATTTATCAGACTAGATATACTGTGTATAATCCCCTGCCATGACTTTATTGTAAGTAGAATTCAACTTAGCTGAATAAAATAGAAAGGAATTTTCCCATTACGGAGCAACTGTGCATATGAAACGGCTACCGGGCTGCCCGGCGCGGCTATTTGATGTGATTTTAGATTGCATTGATGTCAGAATGATTAGAGGGACAATAGAGCCCTGAGTAGCAGGCCCTTAGGACCTGATGGAGGGACAATAGAGCCCTGAGTACCAGGCCCTTAGGACCTGATGGAGGGACAATAGAGCCCTGAGTAGCAGGCCCTTAGGACCTGATGGAGGGACAATAGAGCCCCGAGTAGCAGGCCCTTAGGACCTGATGGAGGGACAATAGAGCCCTGAGTAGCAGGCCCTTAGGACCTGATGGAGGGACAATAGAGCCCTGAGTAGCAGGCCCTTAGGACCTGATGGAGGGACAATAGAGCCCTGAGTACCAGGCCCTTAGGACCTGATGGAGGGACAATAGAGCCCCGAGTAGCAGGCCCTTAGGACCTGATTGAGGGACAATAGAGCCCCGAGTACCAGGCCCTTAGGACCTGATGGAGGGACAATAGAGCCCTGAGTAGCAGGCCCTTAGGACCTGATGGAGGGACAATAGAGCCCTGAGTAGCAGGCCCTTAGGACCTGATGGAGGGACAATAGAGCCCTGAGTAGCAGGCCCTTAGGACCTGATGGAGGGACAATAGAGCCCCGAGTAGCAGGCCCTTAGGACCTGATGGAGGGACAATAGAGCCCCGAGTAGCAGGCCCTTAGGACCTGATGGAGGGACAATAGAGCCCCGAGTAGCAGGCCCTTAGGACCTGATGGAGGGACAATAGAGCCCTGAGTAGCAGGCCCTTAGGACCTGATGGAGGGACAATAGAGCCCTGAGTAGCAGGCCCTTAGGACCTGATGGAGGGACAATAGAGCCCCGAGTAGCAGGCCCTTAGGACCTGATGGAGGGACAATAGAGCCCCGAGTAGCAGGCCCTTAGGACCTGATGGAGGGACAATAGAGCCCCGAGTAGCAGGCCAGTAGGCCCTGATGGAGGGACAATAGAGCCCTGAGTACCGGGCCAGTAGACCCTGATGGAGGGACAATAGAGCCCCGAGTAGCAGGTCCTTAGGACCTGATTGAGGGACAATAGAGCCCTGAGTAGCAGGTCCTTAGGACCTGATTGAGGGACAATAGAGCCCAGAGTACCGGGCCAGTAGGCCCTGATGGAGGGACAATAGAGCCCTGAGTACCGGGCCAGTAGGCCCTGATGGAGGGACAATAGAGCCCTGAGTACCGGGCCAGTAGGCCCTGATGGAGGGACAATAGAGCCCCGAGTAGCAGGTCCTTAGGACCTGATTGAGGGACAATAGAGCCCTGAGTACCGGGCCAGTAGGCCCTGATGGAGGGACAATAGAGCCCTGAGTACCGGGCCAGTAGGCCCTGATGGAGGGACAATAGAGCCCTGAGTACCAGGCCAGTAGGCCCTGATGGAGGGACAATAGAGCCCTGAGTACCAGGCCAGTAGGACCTGATGGAGGGACAATAGAGCCCTGAGTACCAGGCCAGTAGGACTTGATGGAGGGACAATAGAGCCCTGAGTACCGGGCCAGTAGGCCCTGATGGAGGGACAATAGAGCCCTGAGTACTGGGCCAGTAGGCCCTGATGGAGGGACAATAGAGCCCCGAGTAGCAGGCCCTTAGGACCTGATGGTTGTTAAGGTATGACCAGCGAATGTCCTGAGTGCATAAGAGATGACAGTGCTTCAATGGCGACAGGGAATTTTTTTACTAACGGGCATGACCATTGACTGTCGGTGTGGCGGTAATATGGTCACCGTAACAGCCTTGGCCAGCACCACAATCAATCAGGATAACAAGATTGGCGCTCCCCAGCTCTCTTTCTCCTTCTCTCGCTCAGCCGCTGTCCCTCCCATGTTTTTCCCTGTCTCTCCCTCACTGTCCTGCTCACTCCAATTTAAGTATACTAATTAAACATGTTGGGACTGTTTTCCCATGTGTGAATCAGTTATTCAAATGGTTTCTATGGGCTAAGAACAGCAAGGCCAATTTCATCAAATTATTTAATAACGTACAAAAGCGTCCTAAAAATTCAAAATGAAACAGCTAAATTACCCTTGGTATGACCATCTTAATACAGTTCCATATGTTCACTTAGTAGACCCCCCCCCCCCCCTACACACCCATGAAATGAAAACTTACGGTACACAGAGCATCAGCTATTTGAGCTCACACATCACTTCACAGCCTAATTCACAAAACGGGCTCACACACCAGGGGCTTTCAGACAGCACTTTGTTCCTGCTGGCCTAAATGTTTGTTTAAATATAAAAATTGTATATATAAAAAAAAATAAAAAAAATGACTACATGAAATGCCATACTGGATGATAAACATTAAGGATCTAACCGGGGACTTCCAAGGAGTTATAGGTGCCTCATTGACTCGAAGAAAAAAAAAACGAAGAACAAAAAAACCGCGAGCGATGTTAAAGCCGTTGCTATGCTCGGCACGTACAAAACATGAAAGCACTGCATCTACCACTGACTGTGGGGAGGACAAGAGAGACCAGAGTAGAAGACAAGACTAACACGAGGAGCTTAGTTCACCTCTCTCCTCATTCAAAAATGCTGGATTAACGAGGACCAGAGACAAGACTAACACGAGGAGTTTAGTTCACCTCTCTCCTCATTCACAATGTTGGATTAACGAGGACCAGAGACAAGACTAACACGAGGAGCTTAGTTCACCTCTCTCCTCATTCACAATGCTGGATTAACGAGGACCAGAGACAAGACTAACACGAGGAGCTTAGTTCACCTCTCTCCTCATTCACAATGTTGGATTAACGAGGACCAGAGACAAGACTAACACGAGGAGCTTAGTTCACCTCTCTCCTCATTCACAATGTTGGATTAACGAGGACCAGAGACAAGACTAACACGAGGAGCTTAGTTCACCTCGCTCCTCATTCACAATGTTGGATTAACGAGGACCAGAGACAAGACTAACACGAGGAGCTTAGTTCACCTCTCTCCTCATTCACAATGTTGGATTAACGAGGACCAGAGACTAACACGAGGAGCTTAGTTCACCTCTCTCCTCATTCACAATGTTGGATTAACGAGGACCAGAGACAAGACTAACACGAGGAGCTTAGTTCACCTCTCTCCTCATTCACAACGTTGGATTAACGAGGACCAGAGACAAGACTAACACGAGGAGCTTAGTTCACCTCTCTCCTCATTCACAATGTTGGATTAACGAGGACCAGAGACAAGACTAACACGAGGAGCTTAGTTCACCTCTCTCCTCATTCACAATGTTGGATTAACGAGGACCAGAGACAAGACTAACACGAGGAGCTTAGTTCACCTCTCTCCTCATTCACAATGCTGGATTAACGAGGACCAGAGACAAGACTAACACGAGGAGTTTAGTTCACCTCGCTCCTCATTCACAATGTTGGATTAACGAGGACCAGAGACAAGACTAACACGAGGAGCTTAGTTCACCTCTCTCCTCATTCACAATGTTGGATTAACGAGGACCAGAGACAAGACTAACACGAGGAGCTTAGTTCACCTCTCTCCTCATTCACAATGTTGGATTAACGAGGACCAGAGACAAGACTAACACGAGGAGCTTAGTTCACCTCTCTCCTCATTCACAATGTTGGATTAACGAGGACCAGAGACAAGACTAACACGAGGAGCTTAGTTCACCTCTCTCCTCATTCAAAAATGCTGGATTAACGAGGACCAGAGACAAGACTAACACGAGGAGCTTAGTTCACCTCGCTCCTCATTCACAACGTTGGATTAACGAGGACCAGAGACAAGACTAACACGAGGAGCTTAGTTCACCTCTCTCCTCATTCACAATGTTGGATTAACGAGGACCAGAGACAAGACTAACACAAGGAGCTCAGTTCACCTCTCCTCATTCACAATGTTGGATTAACGAGGACCAGAGACAAGACTAACACGAGGAGCTTAGTTCACCTCTCTCCTCATTCACAATGTTGGATTAACGAGGACCAGAGACAAGACTAACACGAGGAGCTTAGTTCACCTCTCTCCTCATTCACAATGTTGGATTAACGAGGACCAGAGACAAGACTAACACGAGGAGCTTAGTTCACCTCTCTCCTCATTCACAATGTTGGATTAACGAGGACCAGAGACAAGACTAACACGAGGAGCTTAGTTCACCTCTCTCCTCATTCAAAAATGCTGGATTAACGAGGACCAGAGACAAGACTAACACGAGGAGCTTAGTTCACCTCTCTCCTCATTCACAATGTTGGATTAACGAGGACCAGAGACAAGACTAACACGAGGAGCTTAGTTCACCTCTCTCCTCATTCAAAAATGCTGGATTAACGAGGACCAGAGACTAACACGAGGAGCTTAGTTCACCTCTCTCCTCATTCACAATGTTGGATTAACGAGGACCAGAGACAAGACTAACACGAGGAGCTTAGTTCACCTCTCTCCTCATTCACAACGTTGGATTAACGAGGACCAGAGACAAGACTAACACGAGGAGCTTAGTTCACCTCTCTCCTCATTCACAATGTTGGATTAACGAGGACCAGAGACAAGACTAACACGAGGAGCTTAGTTCACCTCTCTCCTCATTCACAATGTTGGATTAACGAGGACCAGAGACAAGACTAACACGAGGAGCTTAGTTCACCTCTCTCCTCATTCACAATGCTGGATTAACGAGGACCAGAGACAAGACTAACACGAGGAGTTTAGTTCACCTCGCTCCTCATTCACAATGTTGGATTAACGAGGACCAGAGACAAGACTAACACGAGGAGCTTAGTTCACCTCTCTCCTCATTCACAATGTTGGATTAACGAGGACCAGAGACAAGACTAACACGAGGAGCTTAGTTCACCTCTCTCCTCATTCACAATGTTGGATTAACGAGGACCAGAGACAAGACTAACACGAGGAGCTTAGTTCACCTCTCTCCTCATTCACAATGTTGGATTAACGAGGACCAGAGACAAGACTAACACGAGGAGCTTAGTTCACCTCTCTCCTCATTCAAAAATGCTGGATTAACGAGGACCAGAGACAAGACTAACACGAGGAGCTTAGTTCACCTCGCTCCTCATTCACAACGTTGGATTAACGAGGACCAGAGACAAGACTAACACGAGGAGCTTAGTTCACCTCTCTCCTCATTCACAATGTTGGATTAACGAGGACCAGAGACAAGACTAACACGAGGAGCTCAGTTCACCTCTCCTCATTCACAATGTTGGATTAACGAGGACCAGAGACAAGACTAACACGAGGAGCTTAGTTCACCTCTCTCCTCATTCACAATGTTGGATTAACGAGGACCAGAGACAAGACTAACACGAGGAGCTTAGTTCACCTCTCTCCTCATTCACAATGTTGGATTAACGAGGACCAGAGACAAGACTAACACGAGGAGCTTAGTTCACCTCTCTCCTCATTCACAATGTTGGATTAACGAGGACCAGAGACAAGACTAACACGAGGAGCTTAGTTCACCTCTCTCCTCATTCAAAAATGCTGGATTAACGAGGACCAGAGACAAGACTAACACGAGGAGCTTAGTTCACCTCTCTCCTCATTCACAATGTTGGATTAACGAGGACCAGAGACAAGACTAACACGAGGAGCTTAGTTCACCTCTCTCCTCATTCAAAAATGCTGGATTAACGAGGACCAGAGACAAGACTAACACGAGGAGCTTAGTTCACCTCTCTCCTCATTCACAATGTTGGATTAACGAGGACCAGAGACAAGACTAACACGAGGAGCTTAGTTCACCTCTCTCCTCATTCACAATGTTGGATTAACGAGGACCAGAGACAAGACTAACACGAGGAGCTCAGTTCACCTCTCTCCTCATTCACAACGTTGGATTAACGAGGACCAGAGACAAGACTAACACGAGGAGCTTAGTTCACCTCTCTCCTCATTCACAATGTTGGATTAACGAGGACCAGAGACAAGACTAACACGAGGAGCTTAGTTCACCTCTCTCCTCATTCACAATGTTGGATTAACGAGGACCAGAGACAAGACTAACACGAGTTTAGTTCACCTCGCTCCTCATTCACAATGTTGGATTAACGAGGACCAGAGACAAGACTAACACGAGGAGCTCAGTTCACCTCTCTCCTCATTCACAATGTTGGATTAACGAGGACCAGAGACAAGACTAACACGAGGAGCTTAGTTCACCTCTCTCCTCATTCAAAAATGCTGGATTAACGAGGACCAGAGACAAGACTAACACGAGTTTAGTTCACCTCGCTCCTCATTCACAATGTTGGATTAACGAGGACCAGAGACAAGACTAACACGAGGAGCTCAGTTCACCTCTCTCCTCATTCACAATGTTGGATTAACGAGGACCAGAGACAAGACTAACACGAGGAGCTTAGTTCACCTCTCTCCTCATTCACAATGTTGGATTAACGAGGACCAGAGACTAACACGAGGAGCTTAGTTCACCTCTCTCCTCATTCACAATGTTGGATTAACGAGGACCAGAGACAAGACTAACACGAGGAGCTTAGTTCACCTCTCTCCTCATTCACAATGCTGGATTAACGAGGACCAGAGACAAGACTAACACGAGGAGCTTAGTTCACCTCTCTCCTCATTCACAATGCTGGATTAACGAGGACCAGAGACAAGACTAACACGAGGAGCTTAGTTCACCTCTCTCCTCATTCACAATGTTGGATTAACGAGGAGAGTAAAAGGGTACAAATATCTAAATTAAAAACTTCAACCCCCTGTCATGGCCATAGGTGATTGAGACACGAAGACATTTAAGTGAAGGAGAGGCACATCAATAGTGCACGGTCGATGTAGTGTTGGTGTCTTCAGTGTGTACACTCACAAGATCATGACAACAGTGCAGTTAAGGAGAGTTAGGGCTCATTAAATAGTGCACTACGTAGTTGTCTAGCGTGTACACTCACCCTGATCATCAGCACGGCCTTGCGGATGTCGCGGACGCCATCGTAGACCAGACGGGAGGCATCGATGAACTCGTTCTCGTCAACAGGGAGTGTGGGGTTGGCACTCAGAGCCTCGACCGCTGCCTCCACCTGCTCTGTGAACCTGGGCATGACTGGTGGAGGTGGCAGAAAGAAGGGATGAAATATGTCACGCAAACTCACAATGCAGCAGTATCGACTGTACACAGGAAATAAAAGTGAAAATATCAGAAAATCCCATGCTACAGAACGGCACGTCTGACACAACGCAGCTCGAAACCAGCCCCTAGCTAACAGGCTACCCAGCCCCGAGCAAACAGGCTACCCAGCCCCTAGCTAACAACAGGCTACCCAGCCCCTAGCTAACAACAGGCTACCCAGCCCCTAGCTAACAACAGGCTACCCAGCCCCGAGCAAACAACAGGCTACCCAGCCCCGAGCAAACAACAGGCTACCCAGCCCCGAGCAAACAACAGGCTACCCAGCCCCGAGCAAACAACAGGCTACCCAGCCCCGAGCAAACAACAGGCTACCCAGCCCCTAGCAAACAACAGGCTACCCAGCCCCTAGCAAACAACAGGCTACCCAGCCCCGAGCAAACAACAGGCTACCCAGCCCCGAGCAAACAGGCTACCCAGCCCCGAGCAAACAGGCTACCCAGCCCCGAGCAAACAACAGGCTACCCAGCCCCGAGCAAACAACAGGCTACCCAGCCCCGAGCAAACAACAGGCTACCCAGCCCCGAGCAAACAACAGGCTACCCAGCCCCGAGCAAACAACAGGCTACCCAGCCCCGAGCAAACAACAGGCTACCCAGCCCCGAGCAAACAACAGGCTACCCAGCCCCGAGCAAACAACAGGCTACCCAGCCCCGAGCAAACAACCGGCTACCCACCCCCGAGCAAACAACCGGCTACCCACCCCCGAGCAAACAACCGGCTACCCAGCCCCGAGCAAACAACCGGCTACCCAGCCCCGAGCAAACAACAGGCTACCCAGCCCCGAGCAAACAGGCTACCCAGCCCCGAGCAAACAGGCTACCCAGCCCCGAGCAAACAACAGGCTACCCAGCCCCGAGCAAACAACAGGCTACCCAGCCCCGAGCAAACAACAGGCTACCCAGCCCCGAGCAAACAACAGGCTACCCAGCCCCGAGCAAACAACAGGCTACCCAGCCCCGAGCAAACAACAGGCTACCCAGCCCCGAGCAAACAACAGGCTACCCAGCCCCGAGCAAACAACAGGCTACCCAGCCCCGAGCAAACAACAGGCTACCGAGCCCCTAGCTAACAGGCTACCCAGCCCCTAGCTAACAGGCTACCCAGCCCCTAGCTAACAGGCTACCGAGCCCCTAGCTAACAGGCTACCCAGCCCCTAGCTAACAGGCTACCCAGCCCCTAGCTAACAGGCTACCCAGCCCCTAGCTAACAGGCTACCCAGCCCCTAGCTAACAGGCTACCCAGCCCCTAGCTAACACTTAATCTAGGCCAAGGACGAGACTGGAGTTTTTCCTTATTGTAGGCTACAGCTTTCACCACTTTTAGTCTTTGGTTGTTCACAACACTACTCACAATGTTAAGTACATGGCCTCACATGTGAATCCTTAAAGAGATGGGTGTGGCTAAAGTCTAAGAGGGTGTGAACTATGCTGAATGGATGTAGACAAAGAAGAGCTCTCCAGTACCAAACTTTCAAAGGCTATTTCTCAAAAGTGAGGTTACAAGTTGATCAACTTCCAAAGCGGAATTACTTTCCCCATTGTTTCCTCAACTACAGTGTATGACATACCATTTTGTAGCTCTCCGTCTCTGCTTTCAACCAACGTGTTTCTACATAAGACTGAATCAAGGATGTCAAGTCACATCTAGGGAAGAGGGTGCCGCGTGTGTGTGTGCAGGGAGCTAATTTGTAGCCACGGTGCCTCTGTTCCCAGCCCCCCCCCCCCCCCCCCCCCCCCCTCTCTAATCCACCATTTGATACAGACCCCAAGGTGACAGACCATCAAAGGGTTACATAAAACCCGATACATACACACTTCAAGAGGCCTCCACAATTACAATGAATATCAATGACATTCTTTCTTTAGATCACAGCCAGCTAAACTGACTTGCCAATAAATAAACAAAGACTGTCAGTTGCCTTTTAATCCTGGGAGAGAAAAACAAAACAAAGCAGATTGGCCATTGAATAGTTAATGGCCTAGCTAGCTGTAGTGATTATAGAACACTTTATGGACACGGTGCCCGTCAATACACTTACTACCTGACAGCAGAGTACATAGAATTAAAAAGATGGTATTAAGAGAGGGACACACGATGGGAGACGGGGATGATGGGAAGTTGTGAGAGGGGGGAGGGATCAGAGAATGGGAAGGGGGGGGGGGGGGGGGGCAAGGTAAGGAGAGAGCAGGAGAGGAGGTATGGAGCGAGAGAGAGGAGAGAATTGGAGGGAGCAGGGGCTGGCTGTGTTGTGTGATTGAGAAACTCAACCCAGCAGTCAAATCTGTAGTAGTATTAGAAAGTTGGTTTAGCCTGACCCCCCCCCCCCCCCCCCCACCCCTTACCATCTGATACGTGTACCACTGGTATAGACAGAGGGAAAGACAAACCAACAGAGAAAGATATAGAATGACAAACGGCAAAGGTGAGAGATAGTATATCTATGTTAGATGGATAGAAGAGTGATTAAGAAAATAGGAGAGTGTTAATGAAAACGTGATAGATATGTTACCCGTGTTAGTGAGTAGCTTGGTGGCCTCCAGAACCTTCTCTGTGTAGACTCCAGGTTCATAATTGTCCATCTCACACGTGACCACATGGACCACTCTGGCGGCGCGGCCACGGATGGCGCCGGCCGTGCGGTCCAACCCGTCCACATCCTTCTCCTGCAGCGCTATCACACACTTGTTCACGTCCTCCAGAATGTGGTTCTCTGGAAGCGAAGATACAAACCAAAGAAAGTGTGGTTAAATACATTTTCAGATATTACACATTTCTAATTTTGACAAAGTCGTTTTCATTTCAAGTTAAAGTATACTGTTAGCTAGCTAGCTAACGTTAGCGGCTAATAATAGATGAGAACTCTTGGTAAATAGTGTGGTCTACAGCTTATCATAAGGTACTCTACCTCAGGCAAGCAATACCTCAAGACTTCTTTAATATTAGATATCCCGCACCAGGAGTTACTGACAAGAGACACACACCCTCGCCTAAAACAGACGTAGCTGCTCTGTCCTGCCGATGCACGGAGAAGCAGGCCAGCTCTATATTATCTGTGTCGTCGTTCAGCCATGTCTTAATCGTAGATCGTCCAGTTTTTTTTCCAATGATTGAAGTTGGCCAATAATACGGAGGGAAGTGGTGGTTTACCTCCGTTGGCCAATAATACGGAGAGTAGTGGTGGTTTACCTCCTCGTTGGCCAATAATACAGAGAGTAGTGGTGGTTTACCTCCTCGTTGGCCAATAATACGGAGAGTAGTGGTGGTTTACCTCCTCGTTGGCCAATAATACGGAGAGTAGTGGTGGTTTACCTCCTCGTTGGCCAATAATACAGAGAGTAGTGGTGGTTTACCTCCTCGTTGGCCAATAATACAGAGAGTAGTGGTGGTTTACCTCCTCGTTGGCCAATAATACAGAGAGTAGTGGTGGTTTACCTCCTCGTTGGCCAATAATACAGAGAGTAGTGGTGGTTAACCTCCTCGTTGGCCAATAATACGGAGAGTAGTGGTGGTTAACCTCCTCGTTGGCCAATAATACGGAGAGTAGTGGTGGTTAACCTCCTCGTTGGCCAATAATACGGAGAGTAGTGGTGGTTAACCTCCTCGTTGGCCAATAATACGGAGAGTAGTGGTGGTGTACCTCCTCGTTGGCCAATAATACGGAGAGTAGTGGTGGTGTACCTCCTCGTTGGCCAATAATACGGAGAGTAGTGGTGGTTTACCTCCTCGTTGGCCAATAATACGGAGAGTAGTGGTGGTTAACCTCCTCGTTGGCCAATAATACGGAGAGTAGTGGTGGTTAACCTCCTCGTTGGCCAATAATACGGAGAGTAGTGGTGGTTAACCTCCTCGTTGGCCAATAATACAGAGAGTAGTGGTGGTTTACCTCCTCGTTGGCCAATAATACGGAGAGTAGTGGTGGTTTACCTCCTCGTTGGCCAATAATACGGAGAGTAGTGGTGGTGTACCTCCTCGTTGGCCAATAATACGGAGAGTAGTGGTGGTGTACCTCCTCGTTGGCCAATAATACAGAGAGTAGTGGTGGTTTACCTCCTCGTTGGCCAATAATACGGAGAGTAGTGGTGGTGTACCTCCTCGTTGGCCAATAATACAGAGAGTAGTGGTGGTGTACCTCCTCGTTGGCCAATAATACGGAGAGTAGTGGTGGTGTACCTCCTCGTTGGCCAATAATACGGAGAGTAGTGGTGGTGTACCTCCTCGTTGGCCAATAATACGGAGAGTAGTGGTGGTGTACCTCCTCGTTGGCCAATAATACGGAGAGTAGTGGTGGTTTACCTCCTCGTTGGCCAATAATACGGAGAGTAGTGGTGGTTTACCTCCTCGTTGGCCAATAATACGGAGAGTAGTGGTGGTTAACCTCCTCGTTGGCCAATAATACAGAGAGTAGTGGTGGTTAACCTCCTCGTTGGCCAATAATACAGAGAGTAGTGGTGGTTTACCTCCTCGTTGGCCAATAATACAGAGAGTAGTGGTGGTTTGCCTTCTTACAAGGCACCCCACCCTCCTCCCCCTTTTTCTCCATCTCTTCTTTACGCGGATGACGTGGTTTTGGGCCTTGTCTCGACAAAACAGTATATTCCTTTGCGTCGGACTCATTAAAGAAAAACATATTTTGTCCAGTTCGAGGTGAGTAGTCGCTGTTCTGATGTCTAGAAGCTCTTTTCGGTCATGAGAGACTGGAGCAGAAACATTACGTGCAAAATGAGTTACAAACCATGCGAAAACACTCATTTTGTACATAATGTTTCTGCTACCGTCTCTTATGACCGAAAAACAGTTGGTCAGGAGCACGTAAACCAGCATCCAGCCTCATTACTTATATAAAATGAGATGAACCCTGGAAAGAAAAGCTCCGCCCCCCTTCCTACTCACCGGACACACAGAGGAAGTCGTCAATGCTGGTGATGTCGTCGACGGCGTCAGTGAGGACGCGGACCTGTTTCTCCCAGGACTCTTTGAAGAGGTCCATGTTGTCCTGAGCAACCTTACTGTTGGGCTTGGCAGCTAGAGCCAGAGCCGCATTAATCACCTGTTACAGAGCATTCACACACCAGTTACCAGATTAGTAGATTAGTTACTACAGCAGCTAGATTAGCATAAGGAGTTACTACAGAAGGTAGATTAGCATAAGGGATGTGTAATGTATCTAAAGACCAGATCAGTCTCTCAGACCAGCAAACTCACAGATCCCCCCCCCCCCCCCAACATACAAACACTTGGAGGTTGGACGAGGAAGTGAAGCTGTCAGGATATGGGGCTGGAGGAGGGATGAGGAAGTGAAGCTGTCAGGATATGGGGCTGGAGGAGGGATGAGGAAGTGAAGCTGTCAGGATATGGGGCTGGAGGAGGGATGAGGAAGTGAAGCTGTCAGGATATGGGGCTGGAGGAGGGATGAGGAAGTGAAGCTGTCAGGATATGGGGCTGGAGGAGGGATGAGGAAGTGAAGCTGTCAGGATATGGGGCTGGAGGAGGGATGAGGAAGTGAAGCTGTCAGGATATGGGGCTGGAGGCTGGATGAGGAAGTGAAGCTGGATGAGGCAGTAAAGACGGCAGGTTATATGGGAAGGGGGAGGGGTTTAGGAATGGGGGGCTGGAGGTGAGAAGTGTTGGCATCTTGGCATGACTATGGAGCTGGGGGTTGGGGATGAGCTGAGAGGCAATGAAGGTGGGGAGAGAGGAGGGAAGGAGAGCTGGGGATGAACTGAGAGGCAATGAAGGTGGGGAGAAGGGAAAGGAAGGAGAGCTGGCCAGAGGAAGGAGAGCTGGCCAGAGGAAGGAGAGCTGGCCAGAGGAAGGAGAGCTGGCCAGAGAGAGGAGAGCTGGCGAGAGAGAGGAGAGCTGGCGAGAGAGAAGAGAGCTGGCGAGAGAGAGGGTAGAGAGACCGGCAGGTACCTGGGGGCAGAGTGTCTCCAGCTGGGAAGCGGCCATACGGACCAGCTTGACTCCCTCCTCATTATTAGAGATGGAGCAGGCCAGGTTGGCCACCTAGACAAACAAACAAACACAGGAACAGTCAGACTCACACCTCCATACAAACTGCACAGCATTGTAGTCTCAAACATAATGTTTCACTGTCACCATCTCAGAGAGGAGCGAGATGAGACAGTCAGGTTCTGATTATATACAGTACACAGCATGGGAGTGTACCACACGTAGTAAACTGAAACACTGAAACAGTCAGACTCACACCTACATACACAGCATGGTCAGTGTACCACACGTACATACACAGCATGGGAGTGTACCACACGTAGTAAACTGAAACACCGAAACAGTCAGACTCACACCTACACACACAGCATGGTCAGTGTTTACCCTAGATTAATTTAGCAGTGGAATCACTGATGACACTCAATTTTGTTTTACAAAGAATACTGAACAGACCCCTTATTCAGACCCCTTACTCAGACCCCTTATTCAGACCCCTTGTCCATCCACGTTACAGCCTTATTCTAAAATGTATTAAATTAAATAAAAATCCTCAATCTACACAAAATACCCAATAATTAAAAAAAATATATATTTAAAAAAAACTGAAATAGCTTATTTTCATAAGTATTCAGACCCTTTGCTTATGAGAATCGAAAATGAGCTCACGCGCATCTTGTTTCCTTCCATTAACCATCCTTGAGATATTTCTACAACTTGGGAGTCCACCTTTGGTAAATTCAATTGATTGGACATGACTTGGAAAGGCACACACCTGTCTATATAAGGTCCCACAGTTGACAGTGCATGTCAGAGTAAAAAACAAGCCATGAGGTCAAAGGAAGAGAGCTCCAAGACTGTCGTGGCACAGATCTGGGGAAGGGTACCAAAACATTTCTGCATCATTGATGTTCCCCAAGAACACAGTGGCCTCCATCATTCTTAAATAGAAGAAGTTTGAAACAACCAAGGCTCTTCCTAAAGCTGTCCGCCCGGCCAAACTGAGCAATCAGGGGAGAAGGGCCTTGGTCAGGGAGGTGACCAAGAACCCGATGGTCACTCTGAAACATCTCCTGAGTTCCTCTGTGGCGATGGGAGAACATTTCAGAATGACAACCATCTCTGCAGCACTCCACCAATCAGGTCTTTGTGGTAGAGTGGCCAGTCGGTAGCCATTTCTCAGTAAAAGGCACGACAGCCCACTTGGAGTCTGCCGAAATCACCTAAAGGACCATAAGAAACCAGATTCTCTGGTTTGATGAAACCAAGATTGAACTCTTTGGCCTGAATGCCAAGCGTCATTTCTGGAGGAAACTACAGTGAAGCATGGTGGTGGCAGCATCATGTTGTGGGGATGTTTTTCAGCGGCACGAACTGGGAGACTAGTCAGGATCAAGGGATAGATGAACGGCGCAAAGTAAAGAGAGATCCTTGATGAAAACCTGCTCCAGAGCCCTCAGGACTTTCAGACAGGGGTGAAGGATCACCTTCCAACAGGACAACTACCCTAAGCAATAGGAAAACACAGGAGTGGCTTCGGGATAAGTCTCGGAATGTCCTTGAATGGGCCAGCCAGAATCCGCACTTGAACATATCTGGCGAGACCTATTTAACATTTTAGACGTGGAAAAAGTAATGGGGTCTGAATACTTTCCCAAAGCACTATATAAAAGGGGTCCGCAGGGTAGCCTAGTGGTTAGAGGCAGGGAGCCTAGTGGTTAGAGGCAGGTAGCCTAGTGGTTAGAGTGTTGGACTAGTAACCGAAAGGTTGCAAGTTCATATCCCCGAGCTGACAAGGTACAAATCTGTCATTCTGCCCCTGAACAGATTCATGCAGGGATGTAACGTTATGAGTTGGCATTGCTGTTCATTGTATAGCTAGCTAGCTACATCTCTAAACAAAAGATTCCACTGTGCAAGTAAATTCTCAATAGAATGTTTATGATGTCACTGCAACAACTGTCGATAGATGCAGCTGTTAAATTCGCTCTGGCGATCTACTCCGATTTCAGAGCACTCTCGTCTGAATGCGCAGAATAACTGATGAACTTACGAACACTCAACACCTGTTGAATATGGTTGGTGTCAAACATTTGCAAAAAAAAAAAAAAGCGTAATTACATTGTAATTACATTGTTGTAAGCGGCACAGTTACTCTGGATAACATGAAAACAGCCTAATCAGCTCTGCAAGGGCGAGTAAAATGGATAGAGCGAATTGTTCTCTCATTTGTGTCTGGACATAGCTAGCAAGCTAGCCAACGGTAGCTAATTAGCTTGGGTGCTGCTGTTAGGTCAGAAAGCTCTGATCAACCTTACTTTTTGGCCAGAGCGTCCAGTACGCTCTCTGGACATGCCGAGCGCGAAACACTCAATTTACTTAAGGCCAATCGGACTACAAAGATTTGTTGTGAATACTTGAAGAGATGGGTAGGGCTAAAGCTTAAGAGGGTGTGAACGATGCTGTATGGGTGTAGACAAAGAAGAGCTCACTAGTAGGTACCAAAACATTCAAGGGCCATTTTCTTAAAAGTGAGGTTACAAGTTTATCAACTTTCAAAGCAGAATTACTTTCCCAGTGTTCCTCAACCGCAGTGTATGATATACAATTTTCTTGAATCTCTACTTTTATCCAATGTAAAAAAATATGTTTTTTTTTTTTTTGCTACATAAGACCGAATCAAGCAGGTCGGTCAAATTAAGACAAGGTAGACCTGAAAAAAATAAACAGGGGTTTGTCTGCCCTAAAGCATCGTGGGGGGAACAGATTCTCTGGCTGTTAGCTTGGATAAGAGAAAAGGATAACCTGCATTCTAAGTACACCAACCTTGATGTAACACAGGCAAACCAAATCTTAGTTTTAATTCCTCCTATAGCAAAGCTGTCCATGAGTCAGGCAGTATTGAACTGTCCCAATACAACGGACAGACGTTAAGCTCAACTCCGCAGCCCATGGGATACTGGACACTTGCAAGGTGTAGGAGATCAGGGAGGCAGTCTGGCCACCCTTCATCTATCTGTGAAGAGCTGATGTCAAAACAGCTTTTCCCCGCTTGAGCCCCGGGAGTCAGCACGGATCCTGGATGTATACCAACAGGCAACCCAGTGGCACCCTCCCCTATGGCGACTACAGTTCAGCAGGTCACGCCCCCATCCGATTCCACCACGACCACCATCATTGTGGAAAGCTCGATGGTGAGAGGTTTTAGCAAGCCTGCGATCTGTGGACCGACCAAGGTCCACTGTAACCCAGGAGTCCGTGTCCATGACTTCACCTCCCCCCTGCCCATGATTCTGGCAAACTACTCCAATATTGACACCATAGTCTCTCACGTAGGGTTTAACAAACTTTTTAGGCGATCTGAGGAATTGAGGGAGGACTACAAAATCCTTGCTAGCACAGGGAAGAGAAGTATCATCTCTGGCCCCCTCTCGTGCTACCAAAGGGGTTCGGAACGTTTCCGTCGACTCTACGTGAAAGGTAGCTGCGTTCCACTTCCTTTCTGAAAACAAAAAGGAATTCTCCGGTTGGAACATTATTGAAGATTTATGTTAAAAACAGCCTAAAGATAGATTCCATACATCATTTGACATGTTTCTACGTACTGTAACGGAACATTTTGGACTTTGTCAGAAACTAGTGAACGCGATTCATGAATGTGGATTACTGGACTGAACGTCATAACAAAAGGAGCTATTTTGACATAAATGGACATTATCGAATAAAACAAACTTATGTGGAACTGGGATTCCTGGGAGTGCATTCTGATGAAGTTCATCAAAGGTAAGTGAATATTTATAATGCTACTCTGACTAATGTTGACAACATGGCGGATATACAGTGGGGCAAAAAAGTATTTGGTCAGCCACCAATTGTGCAAGTTCTCCAACTTAAAAAGATGAGGCCTGTAATTTTCATCATAGGTACACTTCAACTATGACAGACAAAATGAGAAGAAAAAAAAAAATCCAGAAAATCACATTGTAGGATTTTTTATGAAGTTATTTGCAAATTATGGTGGAAAATAAGTATTTGGTCAATAACAAAAGTGTCTCAATACTTTGTTATATACCCTTTGTTGGCAATGACAGAGGTCAAACGTTTTCTGTGTGTGTGGCGGCTCGGCCATGGAGCTCCGAACAAAACAGTTCTTGTGCTGACGTTGCTCCAGAGGCAGTTTGGGAACTCTGAAGTGAGGGTTGTGTTAGGGTTTGTGTTAGCATATAGTTAATATGTCAAATTCAACGTAATATTAGCCAACTAACTAACGATATATATATATATATTATTTAACCTTTTTATTATTATTTTTTTAAACAAGGGAAGTCAGTCAGAACAAGTTCTTATTTACAATGACGGCCTAAGAACAGTGTGTCCTCCGTGAACCGGAAACCGATAAGTGGTCTTTGAGGGGTAGAACGACAGATGTTTACCTTGTCAGGTCGCTGCGAGACAGCTGATATTCTGCTCAAACTCTGTATGGCTCTCCAACCCCTGTTCCTGCAGCTACCCAGTACTTAATATAGGGAAATCAAGTGAAATCTGTTTGGGAACAATCGATAGTGACGTGCTATCATGACAAAACATATTTCGCTACAAAACTGTTGAAAGCCCCTCTCTCTGCACAATGGAGAAAGGGAAATAGGAGAGTGAGGAAGAGATGGACACGCTTGCTGGTGAGATATTCTCTATAGCTAAAAAGGTAACGTTTCACCCAATTTTAATTATGAAAATATAATTACTAGGCTATACTAATTGTAAGCCACTCTGCACAATTAATGAACCGACAGCATCAACTAGAGCTACATGTTCTCTCCCAGACTCATGGATAGGCATGTCGGGGGCGTAGCATAAGGTAACCAGTCCATCCAGTATGCATAATACAGTCCACCCTCAAAAAGGAGATTATTCAAATGTGTTTTACATTTTGGAGGCTAGACCAAAGACATTTTATTTTATTTTATTTTTTATCAGTTTGTGTTTTATATTTTTCTGCCATGCATAATGTGTTAGACTACGTTTTGCATAAGAGTACAATCAGTGTTAAATTCAGTCTTTTTTGTTTAAGGGCTTGAGTTCCGAAGCCTATGAATATGCATGGGCTCTAATATACATATGGGTGTTTTGAACGAATCGTCAACTTAGAAAGCTCTGTCCATTTCGTTTCGTGTTAGGCTTCGAAAACAACACCCACAAGTACCATGTATGTACACTCAGTTTGCCCTTGATGTTAAACTTCTTTCTTCAAATTGATCATCACAGAAAGGTGAGTTTTAAGCACATGATACTGTTTGATGATAAATGTTTGATGTGATTTTTTGAATGAATTTGCATTGATGTCAGTGTTTAGAGGGACAATAGAGCCCTGAGTACCAGGCCCTTAGGACCTGATGGAGGGACAATAGAGCCCTGAGTACCAGGCCATTAGGACCTGATGGAGGGACAATAGAGCCCTGAGTACCAGGCCATTAGGACCTGATGGAGGGACAATAGAGCCGTGAGTACCAGGCCCTTAGGACCTGATGGAGGGACAATAGAGCCCTGAGTACCGGGCCAGTAGGACCTGATGGAGGGACAATAGAGCCCTGAGTACCAGGCCATTAGGACCTGATGGAGGGACAATAGAGCCCTGAGTACCAGGCCCTTAGGACCTGATGGAGGGACAATAGAGCCCTGAGTACCAGGCCATTAGGACCTGATGGAGGGACAATAGAGCCCTGAGTACCAGGCCATTAGGACCTGATGGAGGGACAATAGAGCCCTGAGTACCAGGCCATTAGGACCTGATGGAGGGACAATAGAGCCCTGAGTACCAGGCCATTAGCTCTGGTGAACATTCCTGCAGTCAACATGCCATTTGTACACTCCCTCAAAACTTGAGACATCTGTGGCATTGTGTTGTGTGACTAAACTACACATTTTAGAGTGGCCTCATCTCTAGCACAAGGTGCACCTGTGTAATGATCATGCTGTTTGGCATATCAAGAAGCTGATTAAACAGCATGATCATTACACAGGTGCACCTTGTGCTAGAGATGAGGCCACTCTAAAATGTGTAGTTTAGTCACACAACACAATGCCACAGATGTCTCAAGTTTTGAGGGAGTGTACAAATGGCATGTTGACATCTGTCAAAGGAGAAATGCTCACTAACAGGGATGTGCAACAAATTTGTGCACAAAATTAAATACTTTTTTTTTCTCGTGTGTATGGGATCTTTTATTTCAGCTAATCAAACATAGGACCAACACTTTACATGTTGCATTTATTGAATTGTTTCAGTGTACATTTAAAAATGCTCCTGAAGTTAAACTACATCTCTGATTATAAAATGAGTCATTATACACAGCGAGAGGTGATGAGTCATTACGACGTTCTGCAGACACTCGCATGTAATTAAATAGATCATTATCTCTATGGTTACTGAGCATGCTACTGTCTGGTTGCCTTGGTGACTGGTCTCCTGGGTGACTGGTCGCCTGGCTGTACTGCTGACGAGTAACACCTACACTGTCCCTGCCTGGCCTATTGAGGTGGCAGGCAGTCAGGGACAAGGAGTCTAGCTGGCACACTGGATGTGTTCTGTGGTACAGGTGAACTACGGTACTCTGCCAGTGTGGCAAGTGTAGGGCTGTCAACTGCCTTTAATATATCTCCTCTTTTTTTACCTAAAGGGATACATTGTCGTGATGCAAAATTCCGTGAACTTTCAATAAATTCCCTGGTTTCCAGAAATCCTGTTTGGAGGATTCCAGATTCCTGTTTGGAGGATTCCAGATTCCTGTTTGGAGGATTCCAGATTCCTGTTTGGAGGATTCCAGATTCCTGTATATTCCCTCCTGATTACAGGAAACTTCCCACCGGGATTTCTGGAAGACCAGGGAATTTACTGAAAGTTCCCGGGTATTTTTCAACCCTAGAACAGGGTAAAGAAATCACAAGGTGACAAATCACAGCTCTATTCCCTCTGGAGCTTAAAGGGATACATTGGGATTTTGGCAAATGAGGCCCTTTATTGACTTCCCCAAAATCAGATGAACTTGTTGTGTGTCCCCAACTAGCGTTAGCATAATGAATGGAGGTCTATGGTACTGTAATTGCTAGCAGATACCCATCCAATCATTATGCCTGTAACTTCATACTGGACACAGACAAAAAACAAAAAATAAAAAACGTGAACACACACACACACACCTAAAGGTTGGAGCGTTGGGACAGTAACCCAAAAGGTTGCTAGTTCGAATCCCACATTGATCTGCCCTGGAGCAAGGCACTTAACTCTACTTGCTACAGGATTGTCGTAAATATTGGCTCCCCCTGGCCGTGATGCGCCTCTCCAAGGTTGTCTCAGGGGGAGTTGGGATATGCTAAAAAATACATGACTATTTTACACCTCACACACACACACACACACACGTGCACCTTGTACATGCAGTGAAACACGATAAATATAAGCACCCCTGTATGTATATGATGTGTTTGGGATTGCTAGCTACCATTAGCTGGTAGTTGCTGGCATGATTATAGAGAGGAGAGAAACCAGTGCCTATTTAATCCACCCTCGTCCATCCACAGAGCCATTCAAACATTCACTGAGCAATTGTCTATTTGTCTTTCATGTCTAAATAGAGACAGGAGAGGAGAGTTCAAATTGGATTCAGAGCATAAGTACCTCGAGGCAGTGAAGGAAGCAGCATATCTCCCCCTGCCTGTTAAACTCTCCCCAGTCTCCCCCTGCCTGTTAAACTCTCCCCAGTCTCCCCCTGCCTGTTAAACTCTCCCCAGTCTCCCCCTGCCTGTTAAACTCTCCCCAGTCTCCCCCTGCCTACTAAACTCTCCCCAGTCTCCCCCTGCCTGCTAAACTCTCCACAGTCTCCCCCTGCCTGCTAAACTCTCCCCAGTCTCCCCCTGCCTGTTAAACTCTCCCCAGTCTCCCCCTGCCTGCTAAACTCTCCCCAGTCTCCCCCTGCCTGCTAAACTCTCCCCAGTCTCCCCCTGCCTGCTAAACTCTCCCCAGTCTCCCCCTCTCCCCCTGCCTGCTAAACTCTCACCAGTCTCCCCCTGCCTGCTAAACTCTCCCCAGTCTCCCCCTCTCTCCCTGCCTACTAAACCCTCCCCAGTCTCCCCCAGCCTACTAAACTCTCCCCAGTCTCCCCCTCTCTCCCCTGCCTACGAAACCCTCCCCCTCTCTCCCTGCCTACTAAACCCTCAACCCTCTCTCCCTGCCTACTAAACCCTCCCCAGTCTCCCCCTGCCTACTAAACCCTCCCCAGTCTCCCCCTGCCTACTAAACCCTCCCCAGTCTCCCCCTGCCTACTAAACCCTCCCCAGTCTCCCCCTGCCCACTAAACCCTCCCCAGTCTCCCCCTGCCTACTAAACCCTCCCCAGTCTCCCCCTGCCTAGTAAACCCTCCCCAGTCTCTCCCTGCCTAGTAAACCCTCCCCAGTCTCTCCCTGCCTAGTAAACCCTCCCCAGTCTCTCCCTGCCTAGTAAACCCTCCCCAGTCTCTCCCTGCCTAGTAAACCCTCCCCAGTGTCTCCCTGCCTAGTAAACCCTCCCCAGTCTCTCCCTGCCTAGTAAACCCTCCCCAGTCTCTCCCTGCCTAGTAAACCCTCCCCAGTCTCTCCCTGCCTAGTAAACCCTCCCCAGTCTCCCTGCCTACTAAACTCCCCCCAGTCTCCCCCTCTCCCCCTGCCTGCTAAACTCTCACCAGTCTCCCCCTGCCTGCTAAACTCTCCCCAGTCTCCCCCTCTCTCCCTGCCTACTAAACTCTCCCCAGTCTCCCCCTCTCCCCCTGCCTGCTAAACTCTCCCCAGTCTCCCCATGCATGCTAAACTCTCCCCAGTCTCCGACTGCCTGCTAAACTCTCCCCAGTCTCCCCCTGCCTGCTAAACTCTCCCCAGTCTCCCCCTGCCTGCTAAACTCTCCCCAGTCTCCCCCTGCCTGCTAAACTCTCCCCAGTCTCCCCCTCTCTCCCTGCCTACTAAACCCTCCCCAGTCTCTCCCTGCCTGCTAAACCCTCCCCAGTCTCTCCCTGCCTACTAAACCCTCCCCAGTCTCTCCCTGCCTACTAAACCCTCCCCAGTCTCCCCCTGCCTGCAAAACTCTCCCCAGTCTCCCCCTCTCTCCCTGCCTACTAAACCCTCCCCAGTCTCTCCCTGCCTGCTAAACCCTCCCCAGTCTCTCCCTGCCTACTAAACCCTCCCCAGTCTCCCCCAGCCTACTAAACCCTCCCCAGTCTCCCCAGCCTACTAAACTCTCCCCAGTCAGCCCCTACCTACTAAACCCTCCCCAGTCTCCCCCTCTCTCCCCTGCCTACGAAACCCTCCCCAGTCTCTCCTGCCTATTAAACCCTCCCCAGTCTCTCCTGCCTACTAAACCCTCCCCAGTCTCTCCTGCCTACTAAACTCCCTGCCTACTAACCCCCCCCCTCTCTCCCTGCCTACTAAACCCTCCCCCTCTCTCCCTGCCTACTAAACCCTCCCCCTCTCTCCCTGCCTACTAAACCCTCCCCCTCTCTCTCTGCCTACTAAACCCTCCCCCTCTCTCCCTGCCTACTAAACCCTCCCCCTCTCTCTCTGCCTACTAAACCCTCCCCCTCTCTCCTGCCTACTAAACCCTCCCCAGTCTCCCCCTGCCTACTAAACTCTCCCCAGTCTCCCCCTGCCTGCTAAACTCTCCCCAGTCTCCCCCTGCCTGCTAAACTCTCCCCAGTCTCCCCCTGCCTGTTAAACTCTCCCCAGTCTCCCCCTCTCTCCCTGCCTACTAAACCCTCCCCAGTCTCCCCCAGCCTACTAAACTCTCCCCAGTCTCCCCCTCTCTCCCCTGCCTACGAAACCCTCCCCCTCTCTCCCTGCCTACTAAACCCTCCCCCTCTCTCCCTGCCTACTAAACCCTCCCCAGTCTCCCCCTGCCTACTAAACCCTCCCCAGTCTCCCCCTGCCTACTAAACCCTCCCCAGTCTCCCCCTGCCTACTAAACCCTCCCCAGTCTCCCCCGCTCTCCCTGCCTAGTAAACCCTCCCCAGTCTCTCCCTGCCTACTAAACCCTCCCCAGTCTCCCCCTGCCCACTAAACCCTCCCCAGTCTCCCCCTGCCTACTAAACCCTCCCCAGTCTCTCCCTGCCTAGTAAACCCTCCCCAGTCTCTCCCTGCCTAGTAAACCCTCCCCAGTCTCCCTGCCTAGTAAACCCTCCCCAGTCTCTCCCTGCCTAGTAAACCCTCCCCAGTCTCTCCCTGCCTAGTAAACCCTCCCCAGTCTCTCCCTGCCTAGTAAACCCTCCCCAGTCTCTCCCTGCCTAGTAAACCCTCCCCAGTCTCTCCCTGCCTACTAAACCCTCCCCAGTCTCCCTGTCTACTAAACCCTACCCAGTCTCCCCCGCTCTCCCTGCCTAGTAAACCCTCCCCAGTCTCCCCCTGCCTACTAAACCCTCCCCAGTCTCCCCAGTCTCCCTGCCTAGTAAACCCTCCCCAGTCTCCCCAGTCTCTCCCTGCCTAGTAAACCCTCCCCAGTCTCCCCAGTCTCTCCCTGCCTAGTAAACCCTCCCCAGTCTCCCCAGTCTCTCCCTGCCTACTAAACCCTCCCCAGTCTCCCCCTGCCTACTAAACCCTCCCCAGTCTCTCCCTGCCTACTAAACCCTCCCCAGTCTCCCCAGTCTCTCCCTGCCTAGTAAACCCTCCCCAGTCTCTCCCTGCCTAGTAAACCCTCCCCAGTCTCTCCCTGCCTACTAAACCCTCCCCAGTCTCTCCCTGCCTAGTAAACCCTCCCCAGTCTCCCCCGCTCTCCCTGCCTAGTAAACCTTTGAGAAGATGGTCTAGAGGCAGCAGAAACAATAAGTTTCCCTTTCTGCATCTAATCTACAGCTATACTACCAAAAGTATGTGGACACCTGCTCATCCAACATCTCATTCCAAAAACATGGGCATTAATATGGAGCTGGACCCCCTTTGCTGCTATAAACAGCCTCCACTCTTCTGGGAAGACGTTCCACTAGATGTTGGAACATTGCTGAGTTCATTCGGCCACAAGAGCTTTAGTATGATCGGGCATTGATGTTGGGCGATAAGGACTGGCTCGCAGTCGTTGTTCGAATTCATCCGAAAGGTTCGATGGGGTTAAAGTCAGGGCTCTGTGCAGGCAAGTCAAGTTCTTCCTCACCGACCTCAAACCATTTCTGTATGGACTGTGCTTTGTGCATTGGGGGCATTGCCAATCTGAAACAAGGGCCTTCACCAAAATGTTGCCATGAAGTTGGAAGCACAGAAAAGTCTAGAATGTCATTGTATTCTGTAGTGTTAAGATTTCCCTTGAAACCTTAAATTCATCCCGGGGCCTAGCCCGAACCATGAAAAGTAGGCCCAGAGCATTATTCCTCCATCGAACTTTACATTCGGCACTATGTATTGGGGCAGGTAGCGTTCTCCTGGCATCCGCCAAACCCAGATTCGTCCGTCAGACTGCCAGATGGTGAAGCGTGATTCATCACTACAGAGAACGCGTTTCCACTGCTCCAGAGTACAAAGTTGGCGAGCTTTACGCCACCACAGCCGACGCTTGGCATTGCACATGGTGATCTTAAGCTTGTGTGCGCGGTTGCTCGGCCATGGAAAATTACAGTTGACCGGGGGCAGCTCTAGCAGGGCAGAAACTAGACGAACGAAGGTGGCATCCTATGACGGTGCCACGTTGAAAGCCACTGAGCTCCTTTGTAAGGCCATTCCACTGCCAATGTTTGTCTATGGAGATGGCATGGATGTGTGCTGAAATAGCCAAATCCACAAATTTTAAGGGGTGTCCACATACTGCTGTGTGTGTGTATATATATATATATATATACATACACACACACACACACACACACACACACACACATATATATAAATACACACAAAATATTTGTCTGTTGTATTTTATAGCGTTGAAATGCCTCATTTCCAAAGCAACAGTATATACACATATATATATATATATATATATATATATATATATATATATATATATATATATATATATATACACATACATACATACATACAGACATACATACACACACTGTTGCTTTGGAAATGAGGCATTTCAACGCTATAAAATAAAATCCAACAGACAAATATTTTGGTTGATTAGATATTGGCAGAGTGCGCTGTAAGATGTGGCTGCCATAGCAGAAGAGCGGCTCCAGAAACATTAGGATGAGAAAAGGTGCATTAACTATTGAAGACCATGTGTAGTACTATCGCTGGTTTACAGTGGAGGCCCAAATGGATCCCTCCTCCCCTGTATAGTGCACCAGTGTTACCGCTGCAGTCAATTTAACTGACGCCGTGACCAGAATAATTTCCGTCACGCCCCTAAAAATATTAAATATTTATTTTGACGAGTAATGAATAGAACATTGACAAGCCTATAGTAGAATAGTTTGTAACGGCTTGTTGTGTATTCTATGCCAGAGAAACATTCCTCTCCGGGTACATCCAAGTTACCAGAACCACAGGGGGGGAAACCGGCATCCAAGTTACCAGAACCAAAGGGGGGGAAACCGGCATCCAAGTTACCAGAACCACAGGGGGGGAAACCGGCATCCAAGTTACCAGAACCACGGGGAGAGAAACCGGCATCCAAGTTACCAGAACCACGGGGAGGGAAACCCGCATCCAAGTTACCAGAACCACAGGGAGGGAAACCCGCATCCAAGTTACCAGAACCACAGGGAGGGAAACCGGCATCCAAGTTACCAGAACCACGGGTAGGAAAACCGGCATCCAAGTTACCAGAACCACAGGGAGGGAAACCGGCATCCATGTTACCAGAACCACAGGGAGGGAAACACGCATCCAAGTTACCAGAAGCACAGGGAGGGAAACCGGCATCCAAGTTACCAGAACCACAGGGAGGGAAACCGGCATCCAAGTTACCAGAACCACAGGGAGGGAAACCGGCATCCAAGTTACCAGAACCAGAGGGAGGGAAACCGGCATCCAAGTTACCAGAACCACGGGGAGGGAAACCGGCATCCAAGTTACCAGAACCACAGGGAGGGAAACACGCATCCAAGTTACCAGAACCACAGGGAGGGAAACCGGCATCCAAGTTACCAGAACCACAGGGAGGGAAACACGTATTCTGACAAGCAGTCAATTCACAACAATCATTGCAACAGAAAACAATGGCATCCAACCCCCCCACCTCTCTCAATCTCCTGTATCAGCATGGTTCAAGCGTCAAGGTGCTTCTGGTTGTGTCATCCCCTAATGCCACTGCTGACAGCGTGAGCCCCTAGGAACCCTGTTCCTCCGGACCCATTTCCCCTGATTCCTCACCGGCTTCCACCCATCTTCTCCTGCTTCAGCGCCCACGGTAGCCCCATGGCCCACAGTGAAATGGCGAGGGTTCGGTCACGGACAATCTATAGGGACAAGTGAGGTTACTTTAAAATGTCACTTGGGGGAACAGATTTCATGTTCTCTCTCTCTCTCTAGGGAGAGATAGAACGCAGGGTTTAAAGCAACAACAAAAATATCCCACGACTGAAACTCGATCTCAAAACGATAGTCTGGGGGGGGGTCAAGTTAACCGCCACTATCATGTAAAAAAAAGTAATGACCATCGTGCTTTTAGGGGAAGAGGATCATTTTGTACACGTATTCATCAATTCCAGTCCCCTTGTTTAGGGGGTCTGAATTATACCACCAATATTTAAAATAAATAAATAAAATAAAATGTAAAAAATGAAATTGTTTATTTATATACCCTTACTATTTGTACATTGTTAAAACACTGTACAGATTAAGTCTGAACATTGTCATAATGTGATGACTCTCCTAGCTGCTGTGAATCAGAATGAAACATTTTGATAGAGATTGACTAATTTAATAAGGTGATAAGATATATATTTTTTAAGGTTATAAGATTATTATTATTTTTTTAAAGCTGTAAAGTATTCAACATCGCGCCGATGCACATCAGCAAATCAGTCTATGGTCGCCAGGGCCGGTTGAATCTGTCCGCTAGTGGCTGGTAAATGAACACTGGGTCAAACTAACAGTATGCTAAATGAAATAGGTAACGGCAACATTAACTGACATACTGAACCAAGGCCTTTCCTCTATTGTGATTGGAGGAATGTGAATAAAGTGAGGCCTGTTTTGGCTGAATTTGTATCCTTTTGGCAAACGGATCCAAATGAACTGAAGGAAATGGCCCGATATGGCTTTCCTTCGTTGTATTCCACCACAGCCAGCTTGTAAAGTCAAAGACGATAACAAGTCGCTGTATAGGGACAATAGCGCATGTACTTTAATTATGATGACAGTGGATGATGATATAACTAGTTATATTGTCATTAGTACTATGTTCTACGCTTTGCTGTTGCCTCTGTATTTATGTCTCAGCAATGTTCCCTCTTAATTATTTTCGGCACTGAACAAAATTTCAGGTCTGCTGAGCACAAGCTTGAATTTTGTGAAAAATTCTGTGCAACTTCCAGCACGTGTGAACACTGAGGATGTACCCTCTTTACGTTACAGCTTTAACAGTGGCCAAATAGGCTACTGTGGTTGTTTAATCATAATGTAGACCTACCTACCAGAGTGACCTACCATCATAAAACAATGCAGAAAAGCATTGAGCAGCTGACTGAGGGTCCACCACTCAACATCCCTCCCTCCCTTTCCTCCACTGACCAAAACAGGACACACAGTCTATCTGATGGGGAGACTCCAGTCACACTGAGTTATGAACAGAGGAAGTCAAAATATTCCTGGATGTTAAAAAAAAGCTGCTAATATATCGCAGGCCAATAGATACACTTTCCTACTCATTCATACTGCTGAAGTGATTGTAGCACTGAGTGGAAATAGGAAGAATTGTAAATTTCATGGCTTTAAAAAAAAAAAAAAAAAGTTTTGACAGTGCCGAGAAAGAACTTAAACTCACTCAAAAACAGCAGCTCTTTGCTGTCATCGTTGACAGTCTCGCTCTAGACATGGCTTTAAACATTTTGAAATCTCACAGTATCAACTTCGCTGTAGTTTTCTTTTATGCCCGTTACGTTACTGCAGAGACTGTCATCCGAGTCATCCGATTGGCCAACGGCAGGCCTGGTTCGTACCTTCAGACACATGAAAATGGTTCAAAACGGCAAAAGTTGGCGTGGCAACTGAATCAGGAGCACCAATCACCAAGAGCCTGGAAATACGGCGGAGACGGCGATCAACCGGCTGGGGACCACTGCTCCAGAAAGTGGAGTGGAGTTTAATCTTGTCGAGTCTCATTGGCTGATATTTCTGTGGCTACTGCACACGCAGCTTAGAGGGAACATTGATCATCAGTACTACATTTCTCCATTTTCTTTTTACTCTGTTCTCTCTTCCCCCCCCCCCCACCCCCTTTCCATTTGTTTTGTGTCTAATTTCTTTGAGAGGATGCTCCTCTCGTGGTCATAAGCCTAAGGCTTATAGGGTTCTTGTCTAGGGGCTTGAGAGGTGGCAGCACTGAAACGGGTCTAATGACGCAGTCTTCATTTCTTACCTGGACCACACCCATCTGCGGTTGAAGGTGTGTTTAGGATGCTGAAGGAGCGTTACGGGTACAGGGGGGGGTGTGGTACGATGGCATCAGGGACAACACCCCCTTTTCTAAGGAAAGGGGGAGGCTTTTCGCAGGACATATATTAAAATGGTACAGCTACACGGATAGATGTCACTCAGAGACTCTGCTGGCATTGGTAAGTATGGATACATTCAGGGTGTCTAAGATGTTGATTATGATGGGAAAAAGACTGTAAACCCCACCCCTCGGCTACCCTGTCCATCCCACCTCTCTCTGTAAACCCCACCCCTCGGCTACCCTGTCCATCCTACTTCTCTCTGTAAACCCCACCCCTCAGCTAGTCTGTCCATCCCACCTCTCTGTAAACCCCACCCCTCAGCTACTCTGTCCATCCCACCTCTCTCTGTATTAAGGCCTATATCATGGTAAGGATAAACAGAACTTCATTATGGTAAGTGGTGAAATAAGTATAGCTAGTTGATAATTGTAATGGCTTAGCAGATTATTTAAAAAAGACTACCTGGCTAAAAGGAATATAATATATTATTGTTTATTAGAAACTCACTATAATTACAGATGAGGTTGTCTGGAAAAAGGATTGGAAGTGAGACATCTCTGTCATGGGCAACAATAAAAAAATATATAGTTTATCAGAATGTGGAAACTGTAGATCCGAAAGGTGGATCATTTTAAAATATGCTATTAGACAAACATATTTGGCTCATTAACCTATAAAATGGTACAAATAATGACGATCCACCTCCTTTGAAATTATACCTATTAATCAATGGAACTCAAAAAAGCAACAGGATATTGTACCTTTTTAAATAGCCCCCAGTGGATCGTAAAGGAAATCCCCCATCATGCACTTGGGGAAATTATCAAGATGGTGGAAACATTAGAACTAGTGGCTACATGTAGGCTGAAAACACGCTTAAATCAAGTGAGCGGACTTGACTACTGTATTGTATCATTAGTCTACTGTATTGTATCATTAGTCTACTGTATTGTATCATTAGTCTACTGTATTGTATCATTCGGCGCCAATAGTAAAATAAGCAAAGCTGTTGGCGGGGGAAGAACGCGGTCGGACCATCAAATAATCAGCATCCACATAACACTGACAGCATTTCCTCGTGGGCGGGGATATTGGACATTTAATCAAAGCCGATTGGTTGACAACTTTTTTTATATATTTTTTTTAAAAACTTGGACAGAAGAATTTCTAAAACAGATTTTTTCCAACATAACATAGGTACAGAAGACCCCCTTATTGTATGGGACACTTTTAAATGTGCCTTTAGAGGCCACGCAATTCAAACCTCATATTTAAACCAATGAATTTCAGTCAAAATAGTTCATGTTAACAAAAGTAATAAGAGGGACTAACAGTACGGCAATACAAACTGTACCATAGAGGAAAATGTAAAAATAAATGGAGGAACTTATTCAAGAAAGATCAAGTATAATGTATTATAAAAAATTAAATGAATTGAAATGTTGAAAAATATACCAAATACTTTGAATCTTCAACATACAACTGCAATATATATATATATATATTTATCTATGATTCACCAAATAAAGCTGTCCTTAAGCATAAGTTCTCTTTAGAGTCTCCTCCATTTCCACAAACTTAACTAAGGAATCTTCCCCTAATAATAATAGTGTAAAATGAACAGTCGTACAGAAAAACTTGTGAGAGAAATTGTAGAGGAACTTCTTGATGCAATGAAAGCCTTTAGGCTAGGGAGAAAAACTACAGGGCTGGATGGCATATTCCAGTTGAGGTATGGGAGTTGGTGGAGTTGTCACATTTGAAGTTCACAAACACATAGAAATGTTTGCTCTATCTAAAATTACACCCAACTGACTGCAGCATTATCACACAAAAAAACAACAACAGAGGAGACAAGTAGAAATGGGGAGACGGTGGGTAACTTGTTTACCCTTTAAGATGGGCAAAAATAAATAGCCACAAATAGAATGTTACACGTGTGGCATACAACCATCTCAGCTCTGCAGATTTTGCTACGAAGAGGATCACTTCATTTTGTATTGCCACCGTGTAGCTTGTTTCTGGTCACAGGATCAGGAAAGGATCAAATAAGTCACATTTATCTAAAATTAGTCCTTCAAAACAGCCCTGTTGGGAGATTTCGATAACTATAGTCAAACAACAAAATAATACTATTTACCATTAACTTAAAATCTGTAGATACGATGTGATTAGACAGGTTCAGAATTTATGTGATACATAAAAGGGCGGTTTACAGAGAGAGGTGGGATGGACAGAGTAGCTAAGGGGTGGGGTTTACAGAGAGAGGTGGGATGGACAGAGTAGCTGAGGGGTGGGGTTTACAGAGAGAGGTGGGATGGACAGAGTAGCTGAGGGGTGGGGTTAACAGAGAGAGGTGGGATGGACAGAGTAGCTGAGGGGTGGGGTTTACAGAGAGAGGTGGGATGGACAGAGTAGCTAAGGGGTGGGGTTTACAGAGAGAGGTGGGATGGACAGAGTAGCTGAGGGGTGGGGTTTACAGAGAGAAGTGGGATGGACAGAGTAGCTGAGGGGTGGGGTTTACAGAGAGAGGTGGGATGGACAGAGTAGCTGAGGGGTGGGGTTAACAGAGAGAGGTGGGATGGACAGAGTAGCTGAGGGGTGGGGTTTACAGAGAGAGGTGGGATGGACAGAGTAGCTAAGGGGTGGGGTTTACAGAGAGAGGTGGGATGGACAGAGTAGCTGAGGGGTGGGGTTTACAGAGAGAAGTGGGATGGACAGAGTAGCTGAGGGGTGGGGTTTACAGAGAGAGGTGGGATGGACAGAGTAGCTGAGGGGTGGGGTTTACAGAGAGAGGTGGGATGGATAGAATCTCTGTAAACCCCACCCCACAGCTAGAGGTGGGATGGACAGAGTAGCTGAGGGGTGGGGTTTACAAAGAGAGGTGGAATGGACAGAGTAGCTGAGGGGTGGGGTTTACAGAGAGAGGTGGGATGGACAGCTGAGGGGTGGGGTTTACAGAGAGAGGTAGGATGGACAGGGTAGCCGAGGGGTGGGGTTTACGGTCTTTCTTTTTACACTCTTCTGGGAAGGCTTTCCACTAGATGTTGGAACATTACTGCTATAACAGCCTCCACTCTTCTGGGAAAGCTTTCCACTAGATGTAGGAACATTGCTGCTATAACAGCCTCCACTCTTCTGGGAAGACTTTCCACTAGATGTAGGAACAGCTCTAGCAGGGCACAATTTTTTTTTGAACTGACTTGTTGGAAAAGTGGCATCCTATGACGGTGCCACGTTGAAAGTTTCAAGTTCTTCAGTATGGGGCCATTCTATTGTCAATGTTTTGTCTATGGAGATTGCATGGCTGTGTGCTCGATTTAATTAAACGTGTCAGCAACAGGTGCGGCTGAAATATCAGAATCCACTCGTTTTTGAAGAGGTGTCCACATACTTTTGTATTTATGAAAATATCAGAATTACTTTAATTTTTGCTATGTAAAACAAAACATGTATGCAGAATTTAACAAAAGAAAAAGCTGGTTTATTTTGTTTATATATTATTTATTATTTATTTATTATTTATTTATATGGTTTATCCAGGTGGATGAGCCAATAGAAACTGTTCATCGCTGACAACTTTTTGAACGTCTATACTTTTGAAACATTTGACTGCAATGTACATTTTGTTTGTTTACTTTATTTAAAATGTATGTTTATCTTGCCAAAGCAAGTATGTTACCCATGCCAAAAAACACCCTTATAATTGAATTGAGAGAGAGCGAGCGAGCGAGCAAGCAGGCATGAGAGAGAACTAATGAGTGAGCGTGAGAAAGAGGGATGGTGGTGGTGGGGGGGGGGGGAGCGTTCAAGAAAGAGGGTGATGCAAAAAAAGGCCCGCTTTAAAAATAAATATATCTGTCTGAATATCACTGTGGTAGTCAGAACACAACCCACCGGTTGGTGGACAGCGGGGGAAAGAGGTAATTTTGTTCCTGTGCCGGTCTCAGTCTGTCAATAAGTTGTAGGTAGATGGAGATCAAACTGTTGAGACAATGAATCCCCGTCCCCTGAGGCACCACTTAACCTTGTCAGGCAGGGGGAGGTTGGGGAAAGCAAGGGAGGCTTAAAGTGGGCTCCGCAGCTGTGACCAGCCATACTGATAAGACAAAGTGTTTGTCTTTCTGTCGTCTGACGACTCAATCCACAACGCCATGGCTGAGGCCCAAATGGCAACCTATTGCCAATACAGTGCACTAGTCCTACGGGCCCTGGTCAAAAGTAGGGCACTAAATAGGGAATAGGGCACCAAATGGGACCAGAACATCCGATTGATGCTGCAGCCGCTTCCAGAAAGCTTAAGCCTGTTGACAAAGGCCTTTGCAGACTGTATGATTTTAGCTGTCCTTATGCCACGGTGTTACCGTCCCAGACAGCTCTTTCAGTGCGACAGGGTCTAGAGGTCTGCCGATGAAATACCTCTGCGTTTGGTTGTAGGCTCTGGCAAAGTTCTATTAGTGTCCGAAACGTCGAGTCTTTATCGTGTTCTGAGCCGAGCCCGGTGACTGACCAATAGGAACACGGACGGCGCACGCAAACAATACGATGATTGTGAAGTCAGATTACTATAGCAGCTTGATTTTAAAATGTTTACATGCTGTGCAAGAACAACTTCCCTAATTATCTTTTCATAGAGACATCTGAAAATCAAAGCTACCTGAAAAATTGAGGAAAATCACAAAATGAAAATAAACTTTTTACCACAGCGACCATTTTATTTTTGTTTGGGGAGGGGGGGGGGGGGGGGCATATTTGATTCCGCGTTCGGACAAAGTTTGTATGGGAAAGACGTAGACAACTCAAGCGATTCGCAGAATGTGACCGAACTGAAGCAAAAAAATTATAATTTGTACAATCTGGCCAGGTTGATCAAGATTTAAATAGTTTAACATCACAGTGTGACATGTAATAATCGTAAAAGACCGAATCCGACAAGCAGTCTGCAAAGGCGCGTGTGCGTGTATATACAGAGAGGCCTATGTTGGTGTATTGTCAGCTAGGCTATACCATGGCAAATATCTTTTTGAATGAATTACAACACACACACACACACTCTCTGCAGCTTTACACAGCGCTGCAACCCAGCAGCACAACAGGGGATTTGTTTAGACTGGGTGCTAGCTACTGGCCTATCGTCTATTGTTCTGTTCCCAACATACACCGAGTATATCAAACATCAGGAACACCTTCCTAATATTGAATTGCACCCCCCTTTCGCCCTCGGAACAGCCTCAAAGCCACAGGGACACCTTGCTAATATTGAGTTGCACCCCCCTTTCGCCATCAAAACAGCTTAAATTCTTCGGGGCATCGACTCTACAATGTGTCAAAAGTGTTCCACAGGGATGCTGGCCCATGTTGACTCCAGTGCTTCCCACAGTTGTGTGAAGTTGGCTGGATGTCCTTTGGGTGGTGGACCATTCTTGATACACACGGGAAACTGTTGAGCGTGAAAAACCCAGCAGCGTTGCAGTTCTTGACACAAACCGGTGCGCCTGGCACCTACTACCATACCCTGTTTAAAGGCACATCAATCTTTTGTCTCGTCCGTTCCCCCACCGAATGGCACGCATACACAATTCCATGTCTCAATTTTCTCCAGGTTTAAACATTATTCTTTAACCCGTCTCCTGATTTAAGTGGATTTAACAAGTAACATCAATAACGGTGACATAGCTTTCACCTGAATTAACCTGGTCAGTGTATGTCATGGAGAGACCAGAGGTTCTTAATGTTTTGTATAGTCAGTGTAAAAGAACAACAAGGGAGTTTAAAAAATAAAATGTTCCAAGATGAATCATGAAGCTAGAACATGAATTAAGATGTGATGTGTTTCTTTCCCAAAAAGGGTTAAGGTTAAGGTTGAGATTTGGAGGGCAAGCTGATCCTAGCTCCTTCTACCTTGGGCACACAACCCACGGAGGAACCAGACAGGGGCCTAGTACACGGAGGAATCAGACAGGGGCCTAGTACACAGAGGAATCAGACAGGGGCCTAGTACACGGAGGAACCAGACAGGGGCCTAGAACACGGAGGAACCAGACAGGGGCCTAGAACACGGAGGAACCAGATAGGGGCCTAGAACACGGAGTAACCAGATATGGGCCTAGAACACGGAGGAACCAGACAACCACATAGCCAAGCTCTACGGTTTTCTATTCGGGGTTAGCATTTATACTGAACAACAATAAAAACGCAACATGTAAAACGTTGGTCCCATGTTTCATGAGCTGAAATAAAATTAGAAATTTTCCATATGCACATGCATTTCTCTCAAATTGTATTCACATATTTTTTTAGTGAACTTTTCTCCTTTGTCAAGATAATCCATCCACCTGACCAGGTGTGGCATATCAAGAAGCTGATTAAACCCTTGCTGTCCCCAGCCCACCTGGCCGTGCTGCTGCTCCAGTTTCAACTGTTCTGCCTTATTATTATTCGACCATGCTGGTCATTTATGAACATTTGAACATCTTGGCCATGTTCTGTTATAATCTCCACGCGGCACAGCCAGAAGAGGACTGGCCACCCCACATAGACTGGTTCCTCTCTAGGTTTCTTCCTAGGTTTTGGCCTTTCTAGGGAGTTTTTCCTAGCCACCGTGCTTCTACACCTGCATTGCTTGCTGTTTGGGGTTTTAGGCTGGGTTTCTGTACAGCACTTTGAGATATCAGCTGATGTACGAAGGGCTATATAAAATACATTTGATTTGATTGATTAAACAGCATTATCATTACACAGGTGCACCTTGTGCTGTGGACATAAGGACAATCTAGACCTCCCGAGTGCATCACTACAGACCCAGGGTCAATCCCGCGCTGTGTCACAGCCGGGCGCGACCTGGAGACCCATGAGGCCATAGGGTCTGGCCCAACGTCGTCCGGGTTAGGGAAGAATTTGGCCGGCCTGAGATGTCCTTCTCCCATCGCACTCTAGAGACACCTTGTGGCGGGTCGGGCGCATGCACGCTGACATCAGTCACCAGTTGTACGGTGTTTACTCCGACACATTGGTACGACTGGCTTCTGGGTTTAGCGAGCAGTGTGTCAAGAAGCAGTGCAGCTTGGCGGGGTCGTGTTTCGGAGGGCGCATGGCTCTCGACCTTCGCCTCTCCCGAACGCACAGAGATCCAGTAACGAGATGCTGAAGCTCATTGTCGTGCCATTCATCTGCCGTCACTCCTCATGTTTCAGCACGATAACCCTTGAACCCATGTCTCAAGGATCTGGACACAATTCCTGGAAGATGAAAATGCCCCAGTTCTTCCATTGGCCTTTATACTCAGACATGTTACACATTGAGCATGTTTGGGATGCTCTGGATAGACGTGTACAACAGCATGCTCCAGTTCCCGCAAATGTCCAGAAACTTCACAGCCACTGAAGAGTGGGACAACACTTCACAATCAACATCCCGATCAACTCTATGCGAAAGAGACGTGTCGCGCTGCATGAGGCAAATGGTGGTCACAGCAGATACTGACTGGTTTTCTGATCCACGCCCCTACCTTTAAGGTATCTGTGACCAACAGATGCATATCTGTATTCCCAATTGAACTTATTTCCTTATTTGAACTGTACCTCAGTAAAATATTTGAAGTTGTTGCATGTTGCATTTATATTTGAGATCAGTGTAGTAATGTCCCCATCCTTCAGTCCATCCCTAACTTCAACACATGATATTTTCTGAAGACACATCAACTCCGGTATTTGAATTAAACATCCAAGATGTTTGTGTAATTTTAGGTAACGTACCTCGATGAGCTTGTTGGCGTGCTCGCGGAACACTTGGGCGTATTCCTTCACCTCCTTCTCGTTCCCGTTCTTTGCTGCTTCGATCAAAACTAGCAGAGGAACGTTGGTCTCCAGGAACGAGTCAGAAACATGATCCATGACCGCCTTACGCAGCTACACAGGAGGAGAGAGTCAGAGCGAGAAAGAGGAGTCAGACAGCAGGACAGTTATATTAGGTGTACCTGAGAACAGAAAGCCTCTGGTAGAGAAACTAAATATTTTGTAAAACCAACCTGTCTCTGGAGGTCTCTGGAGAAGGACTGGGAGGATGGAGAGAGAACGAGAACAAGGGAAGGAAGGATGAAAGGGAGGAAAGGAAGAGAGGGGGAGTTGGACCAACCTGTCTGTGGAGGTCTCTGGAGAAGGACTGGGAGGATGGAGAGGGAGGGAGTTGGACCAACCTGTCTGTGGAGGTCTCTGGAGAATTCATGTGAGGATAAAGGGAACAAACAAGGAGGGAGGAGGAGGAGAACGGAAGAGGAGAGGGGGAGGAAAATCAACCTATCAGCAGAGGTCTCTGGAGAAGAAAAGGAAGTTGTACCAACCTGTCTGCGAAGGTCCCTAGTCTTCTTGGTCATCCTGTCGATGGCAGTGTTCAGAGCATCACTCCTGTCCTTCTTGCCAGCCTGGAGAGAAAGAGAGAAGGTTAGAGAGGCCTACTGACTGGTAATGACTATTTACACAGAGAGAGAGAGAAAGGGAAAGAGGTGGCTGAAAGTCACTGAGGAATGAATCACAGGCCTGTACAAGACAGTGATATGAGATGGACCATAGATACAGATATAGTGTAAGATAGACAACAGTACAGATTTCTCCCCATCTCTCTCGTTCTCCCCATCTCCCTCGTTCTCCCCATCTCCCTCGTTCTCCCCATCTCCCTCGTTCTCCCCATCTCTCTCGTTCTCCCGCTCATTGAGTTTCCCCTGAGGAGGGACTCCCTGAGGAAGGATATCAACTAAAAGGAAATAACGTGTCCTGTGTGGAGCCTAATGATCACGGCAGCTACTTCATATTGATTCCTTCGCCAAGCCTAGATGTTCCGTAGGTTTTAATTGGCCGACCAATCACCTTGCGCGGGAACGCTCTAGTTATTTCCCTGTTCTGGTCCATCTAAGGGTGTTGAGAGGTTCAGATCAGGATGAGCGAACACGGCACCGGAGAAACTCCTGGTAATAGCCGTCATTCCAACAGAGACTGAAGGAATCTCTCTCTCGTTCCCACTTTCTCACACTGTGAATGAGTGTCAAAGGGAGAAATGGCACCCTATTCCCTTTTGAAGTGCACTACTTTTAACCAGACCCTATGGCCAATGGCACCTTGCTCTCTTTGAAGTGCACTTCTTTTGATCAAGGCCCATAGGGTAGTAGTGCAGTAAATAAGGGTTGCCATTTGGGATGCAGATAGAGTGTAACCTTGGTTAACAGATGAGAATGAGAGCAGACCACCAAGCTAGGTGACGTCACAAACCAGTCCTGCTCTACCACGGCGTGAGAAAATATATACCTCAACGTGTTGTGTGATTTGGAAAAACTAAATGCAGCCATGACTGCAGAGAGATGCCGCCCATAGGCCTCCGGTCAAAAGTAGTGCACTAGGTAGGGAATCGGGTGCCATTTGGGACTCATACAGGGGGGGGGGGGGATCAAGTCCTCATTAAAAGATAAGGTCGTAGTACTAGACAGTGACAGGCTACAGGAGAGGAGCAGGATTTTAATAGAACTCAATAAATACACTGAACTGATGTGCTTGTCATCAGCATACACTAACACTGCAGACGTTCACACGCTACGCTAACAATTAACAGGTTAGCAAACAGGCTACACAGCCAAATCAGATGCTAATATTAACGGGCTAGCTAAAACAATGCTAAAGTACCTTGGTAGGATAGATGGGGATGGGGAGGCTGGTGGGATAGATGGAGAGGCTGGTGGGATAGATGGAGAGGCTGAGTGGGATAGATGGAGAGGCTGAGTGGGATAGATGGAGAGGCTGAGTGGGATAGATGGAGAGGCTGAGTGGGATAGATGGAGAGGCTGAGTGGGATAGATGGAGAGGCTGAGTGGGATAGATGGAGAGGCTGAGTGGGATAGATGGAGAGGCTGAGTGGGATAGATGGAGAGGCTGAGTGGGATAGATGGAGAGGCTGAGTGGGATAGATGGAGAGGCTGGTGGGATAGATGGAGAGGCTGAGTGGGATAGATGGAGAGGCTGAGTGGGATAGATGGAGAGGCTGGTGGGATAGATGGAGAGGCTGGTGGGATAGATGGAGAGGCTGGTGGGATAGATGGAGAGGCTGGTGGGATAGATGGAGAGGCTGGTGGGATAGATGGAGAGGCTGGTGGGATAGATGGAGAGGCTGGTGGGATAGATGGAGAGGCTGGTGGGATAGATGGAGAGGCTGGTGGGATAGATGGAGAGGCTGGTGGGATAGATGGAGAGGCTGGTGGGATAGATGGAGAGGCTGGTGGGATAGATGGAGAGGCTGGTGGGATAGAGGGGGAGGCTGGTGGGATAGATGGAGAGGCAGGTGGGATAGATGGAGAGGCTGGTGGGATAGATGGAGAGGCTGGTGGGATAGATGGAGAGGCTGAGTGGGATAGATGGAGAGGCTGAGTGGGATAGATGGAGAGGCAGGTGGGATAGATGGAGAGGCTGGTGGGATAGATGGAAAGGCTGGTGGGATAGATGGAGAGGCTGAGTGGGATAGATGGAGAGGCTGAGTGGGATAGATGGAGAGGCAGGTGGGATAGATGGAGAGGCTGGTGGGATAGATGGAGAGGCTGGTGGGATAGATGGAGAGGCTGGTGGGATAGATGGAGAGGCTGGTGGGATAGAGGGGGATTGGGGTGTTCTGTCTCGGACCCACCTACTACTATCACAACAAATGAACACACCATTACATCAAACATTATGGAGAGTCTGTCTGGAGCTGGTCCAGTCTGAACACACCATTACATCAAACATTATGGAGAGTCTGTCTGGAGCTGGTCCAGTCTGAACACACCATTACATCAAACATTATGGAGAGTCTGTCTGGAGCTGGTCCAGTCTGAACACACCATTACATCAAACATTATGGAGAGTCTGTCTGGAGCTGGTCCAGTCTGAACACACCATTACATCAAACATTATGGAGAGCAAGAGTCTTTCTTACTGTTGCGATACAGAGGGAGGGAGAGAGCAAGAGATAGAGATAGAGACACAGAGTTACAGAGAGAGAGAGATAGAGAGAGAGTGACAGAGGGAGGGAGAGAGCAAGAGATAGAGATAGAGACACAGAGTTACAGAGAGAGAGATACAGAGAGAGAGTTACAGAGAGAGAGATACAGAGAGAGAGTTACAGAGAGAGAGTGACAGAGGGAGAGAGAGAGAGAGACAGAGGGAGGACGAAGGTCCGGAAAGGAAGTGAGAAAGACGTACGTTGAAAGAGGGAGAAAGAAGAGACAACTCACGTCACTGGTGACGCGGCCGCCTCCTTCCAAGTTGCTGAACTGAGTCAAAACATGAATGGAGACAACTAGCCAGACCAGACCCCCCCACCCCCGCAACCAAACCACTAATCAGAATCCACTTCTCAGCCGAACACCAAATACAACAGGTGGTTGGAATTCGCCCCCGCCCCCACTACACCGTTCCAAACCAATCTCATTGAAGTACAGAGCGGCTGCCCATACGTCAGCAAGCCCGATACTCTAAATGAAAGCAGTGCCCTGTGGATAGACGTGAATGATGTATCACACTCTTCCCTCCAATCAGACTACAGCATAGCCACCTCCTGCTCAGTTCAACCAAGGGGGCTTTGCAGCATATTTCAACTGCTCTGCCTCCCTCCCTCCCTCCCTCCCTCCTCTAGGAGTCCAGGGAATCATAAAAAGGGACATTTGTTTAATAATTCTATTTAATTTGTGTCTAGCGTGCGCACATTTACATATACACACACACACACACACACACACACACACGGTCAGACAACAGGCAGGTTCAGATTTAGTCCTGGTTGGTTCCAACAGGAAGCTGCCGCAACACGTTGGCGATATCAATATTCTGATGGTGACGAGTCAGCGGAAACGAAGGAAGACAACAAAAACAAAAAGACATGGAGAGGGAGAGGAGGAATGAGGCTCGTGAGCACTGTGCGCAAGTGTGCAAGGCAGAAAGCAAACGAGTGAGCAAGAGAGAGCAGTAGAGAAAACGAGAAAGAGCGAGAGAGAGCAGTAGAGAAAACGAGAGAGAGAGAGAGAGAGAGAGAGAGAGAGAGAGAGAGAGAGAGAGAGAAGTAGAGAAAACGAGAAAGAGCGAGAGAGAGCGAGAGAGAGAGGGGGAGAGAGAGAGCGAGAGAGCGAGAGAGAGAGAGAGAGAGAGAGAGAGAGAGAAACAGCACTGATGTTCGACGCCAGGCTGCCACCACTCTGTAGTGGTGAGTGGCTGCAACAAAAGCTCAGAATAACATCCCTGGCTTTCCGCTCGTCTTTTCTCTCTGCGTCGTTAGCTGGCTGCTCGGGACGCCCAGCGCCCGTAGGAGGAGAGTTGCTCCCTCCAACATACTGATCGCTGCAGTAGGCTGTGCTGGTCACCACAGACCGACCAACCCAACGGCTCTCTGCCTGCCGGGTATCCCTGCCATCAACAAGTTAGGGGCAGGACGACTAGGGGATGGAGAGGACCCCCCCCCCCCACCACCACCTCTCAGCCAAGAGGGGCACTATTTGATACTCAATTAACCAATTGAGCTGACATCATTGCAGTGTGGAAGGAGGAGGGAAGGAATACGAGGAAACAGTGTTTAAGAGCCAGGGAGCTTTGGCAGCAAATCAACTAAAAACGAAGATACCAAAAAAAAAACAAAAAAAAACAGCCCTTTGGATAATGTGTGATTAAAAAACGCCAGAGGGGAAGATCACAACTAGGACCCGACAACATAATCAACCAGGGACATGGGATTTGTGATTTCGTTTCAATTGGGAGGGCTCAAGAGCAACGCCGCCACTTCATTACTTCAGCAAGAGAAGAGCCCGGTTCCTTTTGTGCCTCAAAAGGGCTTTTCTTTTCTCCCTTTGTGTTCCTTCTGGCTGCTTCGGGAGTCCGCTGTGGAAAAGGACAGTTGAATGCAGCCTCCGACGTGCACAAAAGAATGGGTAAGTTATTCTCTTTTATCCAGAGAGTCTGGACCTGAATAGGAAACAAGAGTGAAAAAGGCGGGACTAAGGGTTAATAGGGTTGTTCTATATACTTTCAATGTCATCCTCCTCTTCTTTGCCTTTTCATTTTGGGGGGGGGGGAGTCAAGTCTTGATTTGTTATAAAATTATACGACCAACTGACATGTTGTATAACAGTGTGGGGGGGGGGGGGGGAGAAAAAGATTATCTCCATGCCAATTCTTAAAGAATGCTGAGCGTAAACTAAAATTATATATGAAAAAAAAAAAAATGTAAAAGTTTAATTGAATCAAAAGGTATAATGAATGATTCTAGAAGCAGAGAGATGGGGGAAAGAAATCATTAATTAACAACCTGCAGATATTCTTCTGTCTGATCATAAACCGATGACCTGAATGGAGGGTGAGAAGACCTCTACATCACTGCTTCATGTATAAATACATGAACATGTAACAGAGACAAACTGTTGTGTGTTTCCGAGAGGATTGTTTCCTTAACCTCCCTCCCGTCCTTCCTTCCTTCCTTCCTTCCTTCCTTGCTCGTCGTCAAAGTAAACTCAGAACGCTCATAGCAGTGATGATATGTGATCGATAATATGTGAAATTCTGGAATAATGAGGGAGTAGGGGAGGGGTCATGTAGGCAGAGCAAGAGGGAGAGGGGAGTATCATTTTCCTTTTCTTTTTTAACTTACCACCACAGATTAGCAATAAGTGCTCTGCAGAGATCAGCATTTCCTCCCATTGGTTGATTTTCTTATCTTTAAACCCCCCAGGTTTCCATTCAAGGTGGCCATTGGTGGGACCTGCACCAACGGCATTGTGCCTGTGTGTGTTCAGCATGCTGCTGTGCCTGCCGTCTCCTGCGTCATGCACAACCTGCCCCCAGAAATGCCGTTGCGAAGACCAGCAGTTCTACTGCGACACCCAAGGACTGGAGGCGCCCCCGGACGGCGTTGACAGGGGGGCCCTGGGGTTATCGCTCCGCCACAACAGCATCGCTGAACTGAGCCCGGACCAGTTCTATGGCTTCTCCCAGCTCACCTGGCTCCACTTGGACCACAACCAGATCACCACGGTGCAGGAGGACGCATTCCAGGGGCTCTACAAACTCAAAGACCTCAACCTGAGCTCCAACCGGATCACGACGCTGCCAAACACAACCTTCATCCACCTCATCAACCTACAGATCTTAGATCTGTCCTTCAACCTGATGACTGCGCTGGAGCCTGAGCTGTTCCATGGCCTCCGCAAGCTGCAGATCCTCCACCTGCGCTCCAACTCGCTGCGCACCACCCCCGTCCGGGCCTTCTGGGACTGCCGCAGCCTCGAGTACCTGGGTCTGTCCAACAACCGGCTGCGAAGCCTGGCCCGGAACGGCTTCGCTGGCCTCATTAAACTCAGAGAACTCCACTTGGAACACAACCAGCTGACTAAGATCAATCTGGCTCATTTCCCCCGTCTGGTGGCTCTGCAGTTCCTTTATCTGCAGTGGAACAAGATCTCCAACCTGACCTGCAACATGGAGTGGACCTGGACCACGCTGGAGAAGATGGACCTCACAGGGAACGAGATCCGGGTGCTGACCCCGGACGTGTTCGAGACGCTGCCCAATCTGAAGATCCTCCTATTGGATAACAACAAGCTAGGCAGCCTGGACCCTCTGGTCTTGGATATGTGGCGGTCTCTAGGTACCGTGGGGCTGTCCAGCAACCTTTGGGAATGTACCAAAGGGATCTGCTCGCTGGCCACTTGGCTTAGCACCTTCAAGGGGAGGTGGGAACACTCTATCCTGTGTCACACCCCCGAGTACGCCCAGGGCGAGGAGATACTGGATGCCGTTTATGGATTCCAACTTTGCCCAAATTTTACGGCGCCGCCACCGGTCGTCTTGACCACAAACACATTGTCGATGGCCACGGACACGGCGACAGGCACAACCGTGGAGGTCACCAGCTCGCTGTTTGGAATAACGCAGCAGACACCAACGCAGGACTTCTATGTGGATTTTGGCCGCTTTACGACCATAATGACAACGACCACCACGCCGCGCACCGCCCTGGCAACCGCCTTGGCAACCTCCGCCGCGACAGTGGAGGGCGGAGAGCTGGGAGTCACGGAGGACTTCTCGGAGACTGACAACACGGTCCTGACCCAGAGGGTGATCATTGGAACTATGGTCCTTCTGTTTACATTCTTCCTCATCATTTTCGTTGTGTTCATCTCGCGGAAGTGCTGCCCTCCTGCCATGCGCAGGATACGCCAGTGCTCGGCCATGCAGAACCGCCGCCAGATGAGGACCCAGCAGCGGCAGCAAATGGCGGACCTGGCCACGCAGGTACCCTATAACGAGTACGAGCCCAGCCACGAGGAGGGAGCGCTGGTTATCATCAACGGCTACGGGCAGTGCAAGTGTCAACAGCTGCCTTACAAAGAGTGTGAAGTATAAACTAAGTATTCCTCCTGCAGCAGCATATGGGCTGTTTACCATTCTAAATACAGGGTTTAATTTTTGTTGCCTCTTTCTCCTCCCCCCCCCCCCCCCCCAGTTTACAAAAAAAAAAAAAAGCATAATTTCTACTCGCTAGCTTTGAGAAATCAATGAGATTAGTGTATTGAGTGGGAGAGTTGATGGCTGGTGGAAATGAACAGTGACGAGACTGATGAGGACGTAGTAGATATAGTCACCATTTATTTTTATATGAATGTTCATATCAAGCTGTGGGCAATCAGTCTTAAAAAAAAAAGAAAACTGTAGTGATTTATCACCACATTGTTATTTCACTTTCTGCAGCAAGGAGAATGTTTTATTTTTTTGCCAAAACATCAGTAGACTGATCCTCTTACTGAGAGACGGCACAGATACAAAATAGGTGGTGGTCTATATCATGATATCATTATCAAGACAGATACAAATAGATGGTCTATATCATGATATCATTATCAAGACAGATACAAATAGGTGGGCTATATCATGATATCATTATCAAGACACAGATACAAATAGGTGGTCTATATCACGATATCATTATCAAGACACAGATACAAATAGATGGTCTATATCATGATATCATTATCAAGACAGATACAAATAGGTGGTCTATATCATGATATCATTATCAAGACAGATACAAATAGATGGTCTATATCATGATATCATTATCAAGACACAGATACAAATAGATGGTCTATATGACGATATCATTATCAAGACACAGATACAAATAGATGGTCTATATCATGATATCATCAAGACACAGATACAAATAGATGGTCTATATCACGATATCATTATCAAGACACAGATACAAATAGATGGTCTATATCATGATATCATTATCAAGACACAGATACAAATAGATGGTGGTCTATATCATGATATCATTATCAAGACAGATACAAATAGACGGTCTATATGATATCATTATCAAGACACAGATACAAATAGATGGTCTATATCATGATATCATTATCAAGACACAGATACAAATAGATGTTGGTCTATATCATGATATCATTATCAAGACACAGATACAAATAGATGGTGGTCTATATCATGATATCATTATCAAGACACAGATACAAATAGATGGTGGTCTATATCATGATATCATTATCAAGACACAGATACAAATAGGTGGTGGTCTATATCATGATATCATTATCAAGACACAGATACAAATAGATGGTGGTCTATATCATGATATCATTATCAAGACACAGATACAAATAGATGTTGGTCTATATCATGATATCATTATCAAGACACAGATACAAATAGATGGTGGTCTATATCATGATATCATTATCAAGACACAGATACAAATAGATGGTCTATATCATGATATCATTATCAAGACACAGATACAAATAGGTGGTGGTCTATATCATGATATCATTATCAAGGGGAATCTGTGGCGGAAAGGACCGTGGATTATAATGACAGGTTTTAAAGATGCACGGTAGCCACAGTATGTTACTATCACAATGAGGTGTTGGTACAGAAGTGATTCAAATGGGGTTTTGGTTATTCAATTAAAAGCATTTTCTTTTTTTTTCACATTTGTTACGTTTTTTTTTTTGTTGTAAATTACTATGAATATTGAATAAATGTTTTATTTATGTCACAATCTGAATTAAATCTCCAACAGAAAATCTAATCTGATAAACATTACTTGGCTTATATTTATATTTCAAAAATGTGCATTTCCTCTCTGTGTCTCTGTCTGTGTGTCTCTGTCTGTGTGTCTCTGTCTGTGTGTCTCTGTCTGTGTGTCTCTGTCTGTGTGTCTCTGTCTGTGTGTCTCTGTCTGTGTGTCTCTGTCTGTGTGTCTCTGTCTGTGTGTCTCTGTCTGTGTGTCTCTGTCTGTGTGTCTCTGTCTGTGTGTCTCTGTCTGTGTGTCTCTGTCTGTGTGTCTCTGTCTGTGTGTCTCTGTCTGTGTGTCTCTGTCTGTGTGTCTCTGTCTGTGTGTCTCTGTCTGTGTGTCTCTGTCTGTGTGTCTCTGTCTGTGTGTCTCTGTCTGTGTGTCTCTGTCTGTGTGTCTCTGTCTGTGTGTCTCTGTCTGTGTGTCTCTGTCTGTGTGTCTCTGTCTGTGTGTCTCTGTCTGTGTGTCTCTGTCTGTGTGTCTCTGTCTGTGTGTCTCTGTCTGTGTGTCTCTGTCTGTGTGTCTCTGTCTGTGTGTCTCTGTCTGTGTGTCTCTGTCTGTGTGTCTCTGTCTGTGTGTCTCTGTCTGTGTGTCTCTGTCTGTGTGTCTCTGTCTGTGTGTCTCTGTCTGTGTGTCTCTGTCTGTGTGTCTCTGTCTGTGTGTCTCTGTCTGTGTGTCTCTGTCTGTGTGTCTCTCTGTGTGTCTCTCTGTGTGTCTCTCTGTGTGTCTCTCTGTGTGTCTCTCTCTCTGGATCCAAACAGGACCTTTCTATTCTGGTCAGTGAACACCCACGATAGCCTTCTTGTTTCAGGATTTCATTTTGATTCAATAAAAGGCCATTTGCCTCCCATTAGAAGCTAAAAGCTTAGCACTGTCCGTGAAAAGGTTAATGTTCCATTTGCCTGCGGGTACCTGCTTAGTCAAACCGTCTGCAGCCCGAGATGGAACTTGTAGTGGAGATGTATCAGACAATTTACATGTAAAACATTCATCATCAGCGGTCGGTATTAAAAAAAAGAGATCAGTATCGATAGCCGCAGCAGAACCTTTTGGTCTACTGCCGTTTTTACTGAAGCAATATACAAACCCCCACACACACACACACACAGAATAAGTTTCTGGAGAGGTAGTAGGGGATATCTAGCTCGTACAGAGACCGTAATAGTGAACAATGGGAAAAAAAAATCTATTCTGCTCTGCACAGTGTCTCTCATCCTGAAAAAAATAATAATAATTAGTCTCAGGGAGGAGACCCAGTGGCGTTAGAAGTCCCAGCTAGCCAGCCTTACGTCGCAGCTTCACAGACTCTAATCAGCTCGGACAGCGTCAACATTGAACCAATTAAGGAAAGGCACAAAAAAAAAAATAATAATATTCTGTCGCCCACACCAGCGATCCAGCAGAGATTTTAGATGGCCACGGCTGCCAGTCAGACGGCCATTCAAACAGTTGGTAAGAACATCCTTCCCTCAACACAGCCAGCAAGGACATTTAACTCCATATCACGAATCCTGCTCTTGTGAGAGATTGTCAAGCCAGGCTGACATTTCCCTTCTTTGGAAAGAAAGGATGAGAGAGAGAGGGAGGAAAAACAGGCAGAAAGAAGAGGGAGGAAAAACAGGCAGAAAGAAGAGGGAGGAAAAACAGGCAGAAAGAAGAGGGGGGGGGTGGGGTGGTTGACTAGATAATTACCCCGCACGGCTTTATGTTAAACTGTAGAGAATCTCCCATGAGAGCGAATGTAGCTCCTGTGATAAGCAAACAGAGGGGGAGAGGAGCGCGGCTGAGGCTGGGGCTCAGGCAGGAGGCGGCTGAGAGGCAGGTTCAGGACACATTGGTATGCAGCACAGAGAGGATGTGCATTAGCATCAGACTAAAGCAGCCGCCACTGCAGCTCCTCTCCCTCCCCCAATTCATCTGCAGGTCTTTTTGTGCTCCTTTTACAAGGTAGGGGGCAGGGAGAGAGAGGGCACAAGGAGGGAGAGAGAAGGAAGAGAGTTGAGGGGAGGAGGGATATTTGGGGGTTTATGCCTCGGCTTATCTAAGGGAATCCTTCTGAGCGGTTAATGTTATTCTATGGGGCTAAGATCCACAGGTCATGATATTCTATGGGGTTAAGATCTACAGGACAGGTCATGTTATTCTATGGGGCTAAGATCTACAGGACAGGTCATGTTATTCTATGGGGCTAAGACCAACAGGACAGGCCATGTTATTCTATGGGGCTAAGACCAACAGGACAGGCCATGTTATTCTATGGGGTTATCCAGTACACGGTGCACCAGACCAGTGTCATAAGGGTTGTGGTTAAAAGTAGTGCACTATATAGGAGAGAGTGTCATTTGGGACAAACCGTGACATCACCTTGGGGCTGGGACAACATGGGGAGAGGAGAGGTAGACATCACCTTGGGACAACATAGGGAGAGGAGAGGTAAACATCACCTTGGGACAACATAGGGAGAGGAGAGGTAAACATCACCTTGGGACAACATAGGGAGAGGAGAGGTAAACATCACCTTGGGACAACATGGGGAGAGGAAAGGTAAACATCACCTTGGGACAACATGGGGAGAGGAAAGGTAAACATCACCTTGGGACAACATAGGGAGAGGAGAGGTAAACATCACCTTGGCAATGTGGCATCAAAACCAATTACTGCTCCCCTCCTACAAAAACTAAAATCAACCCAAAATAGATATATTTTTAATCAATGAAAATGAAAGCAAGAGAGGGGGAGTGAGCCAAAGTTAAATATGACAGTTTAGGAATTGCCACAGGCTCAGAGTTCTGGTCAACCCCTATTAGAAGACAGGAGCATTTTGAAGTCGTCCTTCTACAAAGACTGGAACTGTTTCAGAATAGATTGAGAGATTCATGATTTAAGTGACTGGGAGGTGAGGAAGGATGGTTCCTAGAGGGCGCTATGAAGTGTCAACTGTGTTGAAACAGGCCGGGGCCAAGCTAACACGGCCAAGCTAACCCAACGCTTTTTCATAAGTAGTGGACTATAAAGTAAGGTGTGCCATTTGGGATGCAGTCCTATACACTGTCAACAATGACGTGGTCTCACTAGGAGTCCTAAACACGCTGACCACATCCAGGAAAGAGAGCGGGAGAAAATAGGCTTAAGTTCTTAGTGGTTGAATTAAAAATCAGATCATGAACATTATTCCAGTGCTCTACAAGACAAATCTAATGGCGGGGAGAGGAGAGTCGTACCATATACCCTTAATAGTTCACTATTTTGGACAATGTTGACTTCTTAAGAGAATAGGGTGCCATTTGGGACGCAGTCAGAGCCGAGTAGGAACTAGGTCTTACCAGCAGAGCCGAGCCGGGCAGGAACTAGGTCTTACCAGCAGAGCCGAGCCGGGCCGGGCCGGAACTAGGTCTTACCAGCAGAGCCGAGCCGGGCCGGGCCGGAACTAGGTCTTACCAGCAGAGCCGAGCCGGGCCGGGCCGGAACTATGTCTTATCAGCAGAGCCGGGCCGGGCCGGAACTAGGTCTTACCAGCAGAGCCGAGCCGGGCCGGAACTAGGTCTTACCAGCAGAGCCGAGCCGGGCCGGAACTAGGTCTTACCAGCAGAGCCGAGCCGGGCCGGAACTAGATCTTACCAGCAGAGCCGAGCCGGGCCGGAACTAGATCTTACCAGCAGAGCCGAGCCGGAACTAGATCTTACCAGCAGAGCCGAGCCGGAACTAGATCTTACCAGCAGAGCCGAGCCGGGCAGGAACTAGGTCTTACCAGCAGAGCCGAGCCGGAACTAGATCTTACCAGCAGAGCCGAGCCGGAACTAGGTCTTACCAGCAGAGCCGAGCCGGAACTAGGTCTTACCAGCAGAGCCGAGCCGGAACTAGGTCTTACCAGCAGAGCAGAGCCAAGCAGGAGGCAACAGTTGTTCAAAACATCCATCCACATTGCAGCGGACTGTTTCAGTCAGTCACACAACTCAAACGGTTTTTGAAGTCGTCAAATTGTTGTTCCATTGTAGTTTCTCCAAACTAAGCCATGTCATGTATTCCCATTTTCATGTCTCAAAAAAAACTCATTTAGATTTTATTTTTTTTCATCAAGGGTAAGAACTGTGTTGTCATCCATTCAAAAACTTATTGCATGTTCCAAGAAACCAGTCCCAGCTGACTTCAGTCATGTCATCCAGATAAAAACAGAAGCCTTATTTTCTAAATTACGGCCCAAGAATGGATAAGAGGGACAGGAGAGAGTGAATAGTACTATATTTTTTTGGGGGAGGCGTTTGCAAACAATTGACATCTCACGGTTAAAGATAACAGCTGGTTTTAAAAATGATTGAAATTAACACAATTTGTAGAAATATGCCTCCATTTTCACATTCTGGCTCTGTCAAGTTAGTTTTTTGGGGGGTTGTTATCTTGCCATACTCTGAAAGCCCTACCCCCCACTCCACCTACCCCCCCCTGATAATCTCTGTGCCAAATGAATGCTTTTCTCTTCCCTTCCCCTTTCCTTCTGTAAAATGTACAATTTAATATCTGTAAAGTGGGTAAGACGTGGCAAAACTGAAGAAAAAAAAAATTTCTTAAAACATATTTTTTAAATAAAAATGGTTACAATTAAATAGTTTGGTCTGATTTCCCGGCACCCATGAGAACTGGTTTTAATTAAGTGGCACTTATTATGCCATTGTCCCTTTTCAAACAGTCTGTCTTGGTGATTCTTAAACCATCCGTACAGTTTCCAACCCCAACCAAGAGTTGGCATGGTGATCTAGTCCAACAGAACCCTCCAATCATATCACAGCATGGTGATCTAGTCCAACAGAACTCTCTAATCATCTCACAGCATGGTGATCTAGTCTAACAGAACTCTCCAATCATATCACAGCATGGTGATCTAGTCCAACAGAACTCTCTAATCTCTAATCATCTCACAGCATGGTGATCTAGTCCAACAGAACTCTCCAATCATATCACAGCATGGTGATCTAGTCCAACAGAACTCTCCAATCATATCACAGCATGGTAATCTAGTCCAACAGAATCCTCCAATCATATATCTTAATTTCCCTTGTTTGGTTTGATTGAATTAAAGACAAATGACTTAAGAGCCCGATGGTCACATTAAAAAACGTGAAAATGGCAGCAAGTGCCTGTGTAACTGGTGCACGTCATCTCGCTCTCCTCCCTACCTACTGCAGCAAAAAATTTTACCACAGCACAGTGTTGATTGCTGAAGCTGAACCATCATTTTAGTCATTTAATTTCTAACGAATTTCTGACTGAGAAGTTCTAACCGAAATTCCTAATTTGTTTAGGAAAAACATTATTCACTCAACCCTTGAATGTAAGCATGTTGTCTGACCTATAGCCCATCATAGTCACAACAACAAATAGGTTCTAACAAACTCCCAACACAGTAATAACAAAATGGATGAGGAGGACGTGAAAAAAAAAATATATATAATAATAATAATAATAATAATAATAATGATAATAATAACTCTAAACAGGCAAATATTTACTGATTAAATCAAGGCGGGTTCAACGCTGATGTGTGGAAGACATTTGACTTCATTGTGGAAGCTACTAGAGATCCAGATAAAAGGGAGAGTAATAGGAAACAAGCGTTGTGTGAGTATTATGTGTGCCAAACAGTTGAAGTTGGATTACAAATGTTATTTCTGAACATTTCCAACAGTGTAAAACACTAACGGGACCAGATTTCTCTTCTAACTAAAAAAAAATTATGATTTTTTAAAATATATATGAAGCCTTTTTTTTTACAGCAGACTAAAATAGGTTTAATGCATTTGTGAATTTGTAATTATTTATTGTTTAGGCTAATTATTCAAAGATCCATTTGTTATTTAAACTAAAACACTTTAGCACCAGCTGTTCCGGATGACGATGTTATCACGCTCTCGGTAGCCGATGTGAACAAGACATTTAAACAGGTCAACATTCACAAAGCCGCAGGACCAGACGGATTACCAGGAAGTGTACTCAAAGCATGCACGGACCAACTGGCAAGTGTCTTCACTGACATGTTCAACCTCTCCCTGACTGAGTCTGTAATACCTACATGTTTAAAGCAGACCACCATAGCGCCTGTGCCCAAGAAAGCGAGGGTAAACGGCCTAAATTATTACCGCCCCGGTAGCACTCACATCTGTAGCCATGAAGTGCTTTGAAAGGTTGGTCATGGCTCACATCAACAGCATCCTCCCGGACACTCTAGACTCACTCCAATTTGCATACCGCCCCAACAGATGACACAATCTCAATCGCACTCCACACTCTCCTTTCCCACCTGGACAAAAGGAACACTTATGTGAGAATGCTGTTCATTGACTACAGCTCAGTGTTCAACACCATAGTGCCCACGAAACTCATGACTAAGCTAAGGACCCTGGGACTAAACACCTCCCTCTGCAACTGGATCCTGGACTTCCTGACGGGCCGCCCCCAGGTGGTAAGGGTAGGCAACAACACATCTGCCATGCTGATCCTCAACACTGGAGCCCCTCAGGGGTGTGTACTTAGTCCCCTCCTGAACTCCCTTTTCACCCACAACTGCGTGGCCAAAAATAACACCAACACCATCCTTAAGTTTGCTGACGACACAACAGTGGTAGACCTGATCACTGACAACAATGAGAGCTGGCAGTGTGGTGCCAGGACATCAACCTCTCCCTCAATGTGAGCAAGACAAAGGAGTTGATCGTGGACTACAGGAAAAGGAGGGCTGAACAGGCCCCGATTAACATCGACGGGGCTGTAGTGGAGCGGGTAGAGAGTTAAGTTCCTTGGTGTCCACATCACCAACAAACTACCATGGTCCAAACACATCAAGACATTCATGAAGAGGGCACAACAAAACCTTTTCCCCCTCAGGAGACTGAAAAGAGTTGGCATGGGGTCCTCAGATCCTCAAAAAGTTCTACAGCTGCACCTTCGAGAGCATCCTGACTGGTATGGCAACTGCTTGGCATCTGACCATAAGTTGCTACAGAGGGTAGTGTGTACGGCCCAGTACATCACTGGGGCCAAGCCTCCTGCCATCCAGGACCTATATAATTAGGCGGTGTAAGAGGAAGCCCATAAAATTGTCTGAGACTCCAGTCACCCAAGTCAAATTTTTCTTTGCTACAAGTGGTACCCGGAGCACCAAGTCTAGGACCAAAAGGCTCCTTTACAGCTTCTACCCCCCAAGACATACGACTGCTGAACGATTAATCCAAATGGCATTACATTGACATCAAATAGACGGGACATGATGATCATAACGAGGTCAAGAAAAATGGGGGTATAGGAGTGAGAGCTGTGTGCATACTATGTGTGACAAACAGATGCCGTTGGATTACAATATCATTGCTGCGCCTGTTTGGAACAGTGTAAACACGAAATAAATTATAAAGTAACAGCAGTCTGTTCTAACGAAAACAAAATGTAAAACCTTTATTACAGCATTGCAAAGATAAAAAAAAACAGCCGAATCTGTGAAAGTGCTTTATCCGACATTATGCCGTTTCGTGAGGCTTGGTGCTCACTATTAAACAAACACGAACATATTGAGGATCTGTGGTATTCCTGTAGATATATATGGAGGGCTCATAAAAGCTAGGCACATTCAACAGTTAGGTTATTGATTATTGATCTAAATGAAGTTGGGGTTTGCGCTCTCCTCAATTTTCTTAGACAATTAATCGTCTCAGCTGCTGCCTCCACCTCGTGTTATCAATCTCAATGTGCTGGTTAACTTTGGTATTATGCACATAGCAACATACAGAAAAGGCACGCCGGGCCTCCCGGGTGGCGCAGTGGTTAAGGGCGCTGTACTGCAGCGCCAGCTGTGCCACCAGAGACTCTGGGTTCGCGACCAGGCTCTGTCGTAACCGGCCGCGACCGGGAGGTCCGTGGGGCGAGGCGCAATTGGCCCAGTGTCGTCCGGGTTAGGGAGGGGTTGGCCGGTAGGGATATCGTTGTCTCATCGCGCACCAGTGACTCCTGTGGCGGGCCGGGGCGCAGTGCGCGCTAACCAAGGTCGTCAGGTGCACGGTGGTTCCTCCGACACATTGGTGCGGCTGGCTTCCGGGTTGGATGCGCGCTGTGTTAAGAAGCAGTGCGGCTTGGTTGGGCTGTGTATCGGAGGACGCATGACTTTCGACCTTCGTCTCTCCCGAGCCCGTACGGGAGTTGAAGTATTGAGACAAGATAGTAGCTACTAAAACAATTGGATACCAGGAAATTGGGGAGAAAAAGGGGTAAAATGAAATGTAAAAAAACATTTTAAAAAAGGCACACTGAAGATTATGTTCCAGAACCGTGGACAGCAGCCGTATCTAACGCAGGAGAAAGTGCATGTTGTAAAAATATATATATATATATATATATATATATATATATATATATATATACATATATATATATATATATATATTAAGTGTTGCAACCTTATTTTTTTACATAATACAACCATTTGCTATTTCAGTATGACTTAGAGTGATGTACCGTGACATTCCCATGGCAACCTGACTGAGACAGGTACGAATCAGCCGATTGGCTTGTGCACCAAAAAGTCAAACTTGCAACTGCTCGACTAAATTAAATCTCGGTCGACCAACAGCCTATCGACCCAACAATCAACAAAGTTAACTAAATGGGGTCAGCCCTAGAGAGAAGATTTTCTTTTTCTTCTAAAAGTAAAGAGGCTTGATATCATTTTAACCAACCTGGCACTTTCATACCTTTCTAAAAAAATAAAATCAAACAGATTTCTTCAAAATGGCACCCTTGTTCCCTACATAGTGAACTACATCCCATAGGGCACTGGCCAAAAGTAGTGCACTATATGGAATTGCTATTTGGGAAGATTACATGCTGCTCGAATAACTCCCATCAAATGGACAATGACAATGATATGACAATGATTTGAGACAGCCTTCAGTTCCGACAACCATGATATACAACACAATGATTGGTTTAAATAATTACTTCCAACCAATGACAAACACAGGGCCCTATATAGGGAACCGGTCTCATTAGGGACAACATTAGCCTACAAAACAGGGTAAAGTCAGACTTAGCTAGCTAATCTACAAAACAGGGTAAAGTCAGACTTAGCTAGCTAATCTACAAAACAGGGTAAAGTCAGACTTAGCTAGCTAATCTACAAAACAGGGTAAAGTCAGACTTAGCTAGCTAACCTACAAAACAGGGTAAAGTCAGACTTAGCTAGCTAACCTACAAAACAGGGTAAAGTCAGACTGAGCCAGCTAACCTACAAAACAGGGTAAAGTCAGACATATCTAGCTAACACTGTAGGCATGCGCAGTGAACACAAGACAGCAACCAAGGTGAACAATCTCCATGGCTAATGAACCACATATACCCTTCATACCAGACAGGGATAAAAGTAACTGAGTAATGTAATCCCGTTTCTTCAGCTGGAGGATGGAGTCAGGCAGGGGAGAGAGTCAGCCTGCCGGAAGGAACATGGCACTACTCCCACAGTAGTGAGTCATGAGCACTCCTGGACAGTTTTAAACTAACAGTACATTGTGTGTGTGTGTATATTGCACCTGTATGCCTAGTACTGAGTAGTAGAAAGACTAGAGCGAGAGAAAGTGGATAAATGATTGGTAGGTTCTAGCAGTTGCTGTGGTCAGCAGAGGTCTAAAGTATCAGAGGCACTGCCTATGGGCCTTTTCTCTGGGGAGGAGGAGGAGGAAAGGACTGGGGTTGGATATGACAAGGATTTATGGTTGAAGTGGTGTTTCTCAGACCAACTGTCACTCTACCACCACCTCCTCCTCCTCCCACCGACTCGACCACCTCCTCCCACCGACTCGACCACCACCTCCTCCCACCGACTCCACCCCCACCCCCCCCCCTCCTGACTCTACCACCCCCCCCCCCCCCCCTTCTCCTTCTCCTGACTCTACCACCCCCTCCTTCTCCTGACTCTACCACCCCCTCCTCCTCCTCCTGACTCTACCAAGCCCATCTCAGCAGCCACTAGTAGCTGGGGGAGCTATAAAGCGCAGGGAGGACGGCTGTTTCACTCTGCACTGCTGGACTTAAGCTAGTCAGTCACTCCTCTTCAGACCTCACCCACCCAAGCTATTAAGTAAAAAAAAAAAATAAAGGTCACATTTTAATTTGGTGTTGGCCCCATCTGTCAGGGGTTGTCCCATTTGGACAAGATGGAAACAGGGGAGATATAGAAAGCCTCTGGCTGAAGATGGATTTAACTAGAAGAGGCTTCTGAGAGGATTATTCAGCTCAGAGAGAGGGGTGAGGACAGATCTTTATCTGTAAAACTTTTTTTCCCATTTCTGGGTTGTCAGCGAGCATCTTTCCAATTAACAGTAAGGGTGAGGTGTCAGTCACTAGAGAGGACTGTTGAAGAAGAAAAAGCCCTCTCAGGATTGGCGGAGAGTGGGCTCATCTAAGATGTTCCCATATCAGAAAAGCAAAACCTTTTATGCTTACTCACTTCCCACTAACTGCCGGGTGTTAATTTGCTTCCTTTGTTCACAGTTAAAGAGGAAGATGAAAGTTACTTCTAGTCTGTTGTTTTTAAGTCTGATCGAGAGGGCCTGGGGCAGAAGAGGCGGGCAGACGGGCTAGGGGACAGGGTGAAGGACACTGATTCTTCCCCACTTCTGCCTGTATGGTATCTGCTATTAAAAGGCGGCAGTAGGAGCAGCCGAGTCATTTGTTTCATTAGCCCAGCACCAGTGTAGTCCTCTTCCTCATCCTGGCTGATCAAAGCGCTCTACAAAAAAGGAAGTGACGGCTGGAATAGCTACACAGCTCTGTGGTAGGAGGAGGTTGGGAGGGAGGGAGGGAGGAAGGAGATATCCGTTCTCCATAACCATGTTTTATTGAACTGAAGCTAAAACACACCAAAAAAGGTCTTGTCCACAAGATTTTTTTATTTATTTATTTATTTTAAAAACACAGGAACACATCAGAAAGAAGAAAAGGGATATCCGGCACACTGCCAGACCCCTGATGTAGGAGCGTCTTCACAACACACTGGATGTGGTCCATCCCCATCAACCAGGTTGGAAACTACAAATAACAGACCATTTACTGAGAAGAAATATGATGGAGGAATACTGGCAGAATACCATCACACACACACACACACACACACACACACACAACCCCTAGGCTACGCAAGGCTCCAGGTTGAGGAAGAAAAAAAAAAAACACAATTAAAACACCCTAACCTCCAAACAGACATGTTTGGAGAAGAGCAGAGAGAATTTATCTGAAGGTAGTGATTTGGAGCCTTTGGCAGTAATAAGGCCTACGAGCAGCAGCATTGCCATCAACCCCGGGGCCTACACGTCTCTACCCAGCTGTTAAGACCGTGGCCCGGGCGATATACACCGCGTCAAAATATATGTAACGAGCGGAAATGAAAAGATCACAGAAACGTATCAAACATGGTGCACACATGTTCACATCCACTTTACCAATCAAGATCATCCATCCAGGTGTGGCATATCAAGAAGCTGATTAAACAGCATGATCATTACACAGGTGCACCTTGTGCAGGGGGACAATATAAAACCATCTAAAATGTGTAGTTTGTCACACAACAATGTCACAGATGTCTCCATTTTTTAAGAGCGTTCAATTGGCATGCTAACCGCAGTATGTGATCAGAAGCATGTTTGGGATGCTCTGGATCAACGTGTACGACACAGTGTTCCAGTTCCCGCCAATATCCAGCAACTTTGCAGACATTGAAGAAGAGTGGGACAACATTCCACAGCCTGATCAACTCCAAGTGAAGGAGATGTGTCGCGCTGCATGAGGCAAACGGTCACATCAGATACTGACTGGTGTTCTGGTCTACGACCATACTTTTTTTTTTTTTTTTAAAGGTATCTGTGCCCAACATAATATCTGTAATTCATTTATTTCAAACTGACTGAAATATTTGCATGTTGCGTTTCTATTCATTTTTTGCGTAGCTCCAGTACAGACCGTCAGTTAGGTGTGAGGTAGAGAAGTCATGCTGTTGTCTAGCGTAGCTCCAGTACAGACCGTCAGTTAGGTGTGAGGTAGAGAAGTCATGCTGTTGTCTAGCGTAGCTCCAGTACAGACCGTCAGTTAGGTGTGAGGTAGAGAAGTCATGCTGTTGTCTAGCGTAGCTCCAGTACAGACCGTCAGTTAGGTGTGAGGTAGAGAAGTCATGCTGTTGTCTAGCGTAGCTCCAGTACAGACCGTCAGTTAGGTGTGAGGTAGAGAAGTCACGCTGTTGTCTCGCGTAGCTCCAGTACAGACCGTCAGTTAGGTGTGAGGTAGAGAAGTCATGCTGTTGTCTAGCGTAGCTCCAGTACAGACCGTCAGTCAGGTGTGAGGTAGATAAGTCATGCTGTTGTCTAGCGTAGCTCCAGTACAGACCGTCAGTCAGGTGTGAGGTAGAGAAGTCATGCTGTTGTCTAGCGTAGCTCCAGTACAGACCGTCAGTTAGGTGTGAGGTAGAGAAGTCATGCTGTTGTCTAGCGTAGCTCCAGTACAGACCGTCAGTTAGGTGTGAGGTAGAGAAGTCATGCTGTTGTCTAGCGTAGCTCCAGTACAGACCGTCAGTTAGGTGTGAGGTAGAGAAGTCACGCTGTTGTCTCGCGTAGCTCCAGTACAGACCGTCAGTTAGGTGTGAGGTAGAGAAGTCATGCTGTTGTCTAGCGTAGCTCCAGTACAGACCGTCAGTCAGGTGTGAGGTAGAGAAGTCATGCTGTTGTCTAGCGTAGCTCCAGTACAGACCGTCAGTCAGGTGTGAGGTAGAGAAGTCATGCTGTTGTCTAGCGTAGCTCCAGTACAGACCGTCAGTTAGGTGTGAGGTAGAGAAGTCATGCTGTTGTCAAGCGTAGCTCCAGTACAGACCGTCAGTTAGGTGTGAGGTAGAGAAGTCACGCTGTTGTCTAGCGTAGCTCCAGTACAGACCGTCAGTCAGGTGTGAGGTAGAGAAGTCATGCTGTTGTCTAGCGTAGCTCTAGTACAGACCGTCAGTTAGGTGTGAGGTAGAGAAGTCATGCTGTTGTCTAGCGTAGCTCCAGTACAGACCGTCAGTTAGGTGTGAGGTAGAGAAGTCATGCTGTTGTCTAGCGTAGCTCCAGTACAGACCGTCAGTTAGGTGTGAGGTAGAGAAGTCATGCTGTTGTCTAGCGTAGCTCCAGTACAGACCGTCAGTCAGGTGTGAGGTAGAGAAGTCATGCTGTTGTCTAGCGTAGCTCCAGTACAGACCGTCAGTTAGGTGTGAGGTAGAGAAGTCATGCTGTTGTCTAGCGTAGCTCCAGTACAGACCGTCAGTTAGGTGTGAGGTAGAGAAGTCATGCTGTTGTCTAGCGTAGCTCCAGTACAGACCGTCAGTCAGGTGTGAGGTAGAGAAGTCATGCAGTTGTCTAGCGTAGCTCCAGTACAGACCGTCAGTCAGGTGTGAGGTAGAGAGGTCATGCTGGTGGTCTTTGTAAAACATAAACACAGCTCCTATTAAGGACACTTGCCAATTCTCCTGAAGGGCGAGTGTCTCCAAACAGAGCGCCGCTGGTAGAGAAAGCAAAGTAGTTGTCCATCATCCATTTACTACCGACCTCCCTCAGAGTGTGAGATGAGAGAGAGAGGGGACTGGAGAGGAGGGAGAGAGGGGAGTGTGAGAGGAGAGAGAGAGGGGACTGGAGAGGAGGGAGAGAGGGGAGTGTGAGAGGAGAGAGAGAGGGGACTGGAGAAGAGAGAGAGAGGGGAGTGTGAGAGAAGGGAGAGAGGGGAGTGGAGAAGAGGGAGTGCCAGGTCTGGCAGGGGGAGCATCTATCTTTCACACAGTGATCCGTCGTAAGGTGTCAACTCCGTACCGTAGGCGGCTGCATCCCAGTTAATAAACAATTGGCAATATTTGTCTCTATTTGGCCAAGACTGGGGGAATGGATCAGACAGCAGGCTCATCAGGCCAGGAGGAAGGCCACTAGTGAACAGGCTGGAGAGGACTACTGAGGAGGAGGTGGTAGAGTCAGGAGGAGGTGGTAGAGTCAGGAGGAGGTGGTAGAGTCAGGAGGTGGTGGTAGAGTCAGGAGGAGGTGGTAGAGTCAGGAGGAGGTGGTAGAGTCAGGAGGTATGTCATATCTGTGGTTCATCCTCTTCCTGCATTTCTGATCCATAACAAGTCTGTATGATCACGAGGTTCTAGAGATCTGTGAATCTACATCAGCCTGCTGTTCACCTGAAATACACTGGGATAAACTCACCTGCATATAGCTCTGTACACCTGAAATACACTGGGAGAAACCCACCTGCATATAGCCCTACACCTGAAATACACTGGGATAAACTCACCTGCACATAGCTCTGTACACCTGAAATACACTGGGATAAACCCACCTGCATATAGCCCTACACCTGAAATACACTGGGATAAACCCACCTGCATATAGCTCTGTACACCTGAAATACACTGGGAGAAACCCACCTGCATATAGCCCTACACCTGAAATACACTGGGATAAACCCACCTGCATATAGCTCTGTACACCTGAAATACACGGGGATAAACTCACCTGCACATAGCTCTGTTCACCTGAAATACACTGGGATAAACCCACCTGCATATAGCCCTACACCTGAAATACACTGGGATAAACCCACCTGCATATAGCTCTGTACACCTGAAATACACTGGGATAAACCCACCTGCATATAGCCCTACACCTGAAATACACTGGGATAAACCCACCTGCATATAGCCCTACACCTGAAATACACTGGGATAAACTCACCTGCACATAGCTCTGTACACCTGAAATACACTGGGATAAACCCACCTGCATATAGCCCTACACCTGAAATACACTGGGATAAACCCACCTGCACATAGCCCTACACCTGAAATACACTGGGATAAACCCACCTGCATATAGCTCTGTACACCTGAAATACACTGGGATAAACCCACCTGCATATAGCCCTACACCTGAAATACACTGGGATAAACCCACCTGCATATAGCTCTGTACACCTGAAATACACTGGGATAAACCCACCTGCATATAGCCCTACACCTGAAATACACTGGGATAAACTCACCTGCACATAGCTCTGTACACCTGAAATACACTGGGAGAAACCCACCTGCATATAGCCCTACACCTGAAATACACTGGGATAAACCCACCTGCATATAGCCCTACACCTGAAATACACTGGGAGAAACTCACCTGCATATAGCTCTGTACACCTGAAATACACTGGGATAAACCCACCTGCATATAGCCCTACACCTGAAATACACTGGGAGAAACCCACCTGCATATAGCTCTGTACACCTGAAATACACTGGGAGAAACCCACCTGCATATAGCCCTACACCTGAAATACACTGGGAGAAACTCACCTGCATATAGCTCTGTACACCTGAAATACACTGGGAGAAACTCACCTGCATATAGCTCTGTACACCTGAAATACACTGGGAGAAACCCACCTGCATATAGCTCTGTACACCTGAAATACACTGGGATAAACCCATCTGCATATAGCCCTACACCTGAAATACACTGGGAGAAACCCACCTGCATATAGCCCTACACCTGAAATACACTGGGAGAAACCCACCTGCATATAGCCCTACACCTGAAATACACTGGGAGAAACCCACCTGCATATAGCCCTACACCTGAAATACACTGGGAGAAACCCACCTGCATATAGCCCTACACCTGAAATACACTGGGATAAACCCACCTGCATATAGCTCTGTACACCTGAAATACACTGGGAGAAACCCACCTGCATATAGCTCTGTACACCTGAAATACACTGGGATAAACCCACCTGCATATAGCCCTACACCTGAAATACACTGGGATAAACCCACCTGCATATAGCCCTACACCTGAAATACACTGGGATAAACCCACCTGCACATAGCTCTGTACACCTGAAATACACTGGGATAAACTCACCTGCACATAGCTCTGTACACCTGAAATACACTGGGATAAACTCACCTGCACATAGCTCTGTACACCTGAAATACACTGGGATAAACCCACCTGCATATAGCCCTACACCTGAAATACACTGGGATAAACCCACCTGCATATAGCCCTACACCTGAAATACACTGGGAGAAACCCACCTGCATATAGCCCTACACCTGAAATACACTGGGAGAAACCCACCTGCATATAGCCCTACACCTGAAATACACTGGGAGAAACCCACCTGCATATAGCCCTACACCTGAAATACACTGGGATAAACCCACCTGCATATAGCTCTGTACACCTGAAATACACTGGGAGAAACCCACCTGCATATAGCTCTGTACACCTGAAATACACTGGGATAAACCCACCTGCATATAGCCCTACACCTGAAATACACTGGGATAAACCCACCTGCATATAGCCCTACACCTGAAATACACTGGGATAAACCCACCTGCACATAGCTCTGTACACCTGAAATACACTGGGATAAACTCACCTGCACATAGCTCTGTACACCTGAAATACACTGGGATAAACTCACCTGCACATAGCTCTGTACACCTGAAATACACTGGGATAAACCCACCTGCATATAGCCCTACACCTGAAATACACTGGGATAAACCCACCTGCATATAGCTCTGTACACCTGAAATACACTGGGATAAACCCACCTGCATATAGCCCTACACCTGAAATACACTGGGAGAAACCCACCTGCATATAGCTCTGTACACCTGAAATACACTGGGATAAACCCACCTGCATATAGCCCTACACCTGAAATACACTGGGATAAACCCACCTGCATATAGCTCTGTACACCTGAAATACACTGGGAGAAACCCACCTGCATATAGCTCTGTTCACCTGAAATACACTGGGAGAAACTCACCTGCATATAGCCCTACACCTGAAATACACTGGGAGAAACCCACCTGCATATAGCTCTGTTCACCTGAAATACACTGGGAGAAACTCACCTGCATATAGCCCTACACCTGAAATACACTGGGAGAAACCCACCTGCATATAGCCCTACACCTGAAATACACTGGTGACAATCATATCACTATGCATGGCCAAGTGGAAAATTACACCATTTGTGTTGACATTTCTGCTCCGTTTCCTTCCAGTTAATTTTACCATAAAAACAAATCCTCCCCCGCCTCTCCCCTGGCCCTACGGTCGCGCCTCTCCCCTGGCCCTACGGTCGCGCCTCTCCCCTGGCCCTACGGTCGCGCCTCTCCCCTGGCCCTACGGTCGCGCCTCTCCCCTGGCCCTACGGTCGCGCCTCTCCCCTGGCCCTACGGTCGCGCCTCTCCCCTGGCCCTACGGTCGCGCCTCTCCCCTGGCCCTACGGTCGCGCCTCTCCCCTGGCCCTACGGTCGCGCCTCTCCCCTGGCCCTACGGTCGCGCCTCTCCCCTGGCCCTACGGTCGCGCCTCTCCCCTGGCCCTACGGTCGCGCCTCTCCCCTGGCCCTACGGTCGCGCCTCTCCCCTGGCCCTACGGTCGCGCCTCTCCCCTGGCCCTACGGTCGCGCCTCTCCCCTGGCCCTACGGTCGCGCCTCTCCCCTGGCCCTACGGTCGCGCCTCTCCCCTGGCCCTACGGTCGCGCCTCTCCCCTGGCCCTACGGTCGCGCCTCTCCCCTGGCCCTACGGTCGCGCCTCTCCCCTGGCCCTACGGTCGCGCCTCTCCCCTGGCCCTACGGTCGCCTCTCCCCTGGCCCTACGGTCGCCTCTCCCCTGGCCCTACGGTCGCCTCTCCCCTGGCCCTACGGTCGCGCCTCTCCCCTGGCCCTACGGTCGCCTCTCCCCTGGCCCTACGGTCGCCTCTCCCCTGGCCCTACGGTCGCCTCTCCCCTGGCCCTACGGTCGCCTCTCCCCTGGCCCTACGGTCGCCTCTCCCCTGGCCCTATGGTCTTTTAAGTGTTTGTAATTTCCTCAAGAAAGTCAACACTAAGAGAAGAACCCTGCTATACGGTGCACTCAAAGTATTCAGTATGTGGAAAAAGCGCAAAAAGGAGTCTGAATTACAACTTCATTGTTGGTGAGAGAAGGAGGGGAGGGAAAAAAAATAAATAATAATAAATTGGGATAGCTTTAAGCAGGACTCCTCAAAAGATCAAGACCCTGAAAAGACACTAAACACAACAGACTGATATAGCAGGGCGTTGCTGCAATCCTCCATTATGCTATTATAACAGAAAGGAATAAGCCTTTTCATTCAAGCAGATCAAAATGTCCCCTGTACCTCCACGACAGCGGCATTTAATGAAAAGTTTGTTGAGTCCTGAGTGGGTGCTATATTAGCTACATTAATATGACAGGATGTATCAGGCCCGACACAGCTGTAGGTAGGCGGTGTGGTGGGGCTGAAGCTGTGTACGCTCTAGTAGAGTAATGGTGTAGACTAATGTGGCGTGGGTGTTCGGTCTAGATCTCGAGGGGGGAAAAAAAAATCCAGACACAGTTAAGTGGTACATAGTAAACCTGTGTGGTTGTGGAGATCGTGAACTGTAGCTAATGGGCTACAGCTAGTACCCTCTTGGAAAGAAGAAAAAAAACCCCAGCAGACCAAGAATTAACCCTTCTATTTTTTTTTCAATACCAGGGTCTTGGATAAAGGCTACACGGAATCATGGGTGGATGTAGGAACGAACAAGGAACAGACCATTACACGTCAATACGCAATCTACAAAACAATCCTATCGAGTCAACAGCAGTAGATGTCCCAATAAAACACAGCAGGGAAATGGGTAAAAAATATATATATATTTAAACAGCAGAACGAGCGAGAGCGCGAACCCTTCCCCATGAGCTAACAACCACACTGGTGTCCGAGGTTCATGACTGTGATGACATTTGAAGCAGAGAAACATCAACAGGGCTGAGGCAAGCTGTTAAAACCACAGAGGCAGATCGAACAGTGCGGATAGAAGACAGGGGACAGGGCTCTAGAATGAACAAGGGGACAGGGCTCTAGAATGAACAAGGGGACAGGGCTCTAGAATGAACAAGGGGACAGGGCTCTAGAATGAACAAGGGGACAGGGCTCTAGAATGAACAAGGGGACAGGGCTCTAGAATGAACAAGGGGACAGGGCTCTAGAATGAACAAGATCTCTCACCAGCCTCGCTGGTAGGTGGTCAGGGCTCCAGAATGAACAAGATCTCTCACCAGCCTCGCTGGTGGGTGGTCAGAGCTCCAGAATGAACAAGATCTCTCACCAGCCTCGCTGGTGGGTGGTCAGAGCTCCAGAATGAACAAGATCTCACCAGCCTCGCTGGTGGGTGGTCAGAGCTCCAGAATGAACAAGATCTCTCACCAGCCTCGCTGGTGGGTGGTTAGGGCTCCACAGCGTCAGCATTTGCAAATACAATTTGCAAAAATAAATGGGAGTAGCCATTTTCAAAGTGTAATTTTGATTAGTAGCTAATCTCAGAAAGAACTAAAAACACACACACACATATATACACATACACATATATATATATACACATATATACATACACGTATATACATATACGTATATATACATATACGTATATACACACATATATGTATATACATATACATATATACATATACATATACATATATACACATATACGTATATACATACATATACGTATATACATATACATATATACATATACATATATACATATATATACATATATACATATATACATATATATACATATATATATGTATATACATATATATATATATATATGTATATGTATATGTATATGTATATACATGTATATATATACATATATGTATGTGTATATATGTGTATATGTATATATATGTATATATACATATATATACATATATATACATATGTATATATACATATATATACATATATATACATACATATACATATACACATATATACATGTATATATATGTATATACACATATATATATGTATATACATATACATATACACATATATACATGTATATATATGTATATACACATACACATACACATATATATATGTGTATGAGCGAGAAGAAAAAAATATATATATATACACACACACAGTTGAAGTCGGAAGTTTACATACACTTAGGTTTGAGTCATTAAAACTCGTTTTTCAACCACTCCACAAATGTCTTGTTAACAAACTATAGTTTTGGCAAGTCATTTAGGACATCTACTTTGTGCATTACACAAGTCATTTTTCCAACAGTTTTCTACAGACAGATTATTTCACGTATAACTCACTATAACAATTCCAGTGGGTCAGAAGTTTACATACACTAAGTTGACTGTGTCTTTAAACAGCTTGGAAAATTCCAGAAAATGATGTCATGACTTTAGAAGCTTCTGATAGGCTAATCGACATAATTTGAGTCAATTGGAGATGTACCTGTGGATGTATTTCAAGACCTACCTTCAAACTCAGTGCCTCTCTGCTTGACATCATGGGAAAATCAAAAGAAAATCAGCCAAGAACTCAAAACAAAAATTGTAGACCTTCACAAGTCTGGTTCATCCTTGGGCGCAATTTCCAAACGCCTGAAGGTACCACGTTTATCTGTACAACAATAGTACGCAAGTATAAACACCATGGGACCACATTGGCGTCATACCGCTCAGGAAGGAGCGTTCTGTCTCCTAGAAATTAACATACTTTGGTGAGAAAAGTGCAAGTCAATCCCAGAACAACAGCAGATGACCGTGTGAAGACGCTAGAAGAAACTGGTAGAAAAGTATCTATATCCACAGTAAAAAACGAGTCCTATATCGACATAACCTGAAAGGCCGCTCAGCAAGGAAGAAGCCACTGCTCCAAAACAGCCATAAAAAAGCCAGACTACGTTTTTCAACTGCACATGAGGACAAGGATCGTACTTTTTGGAGAAATGTCCTCTGGTTTGATGAAACAAAAAATATAACTGTTTGGCCATAATGACCCTCGTTATGTTTGGAGGAAAAAGGGGGAGGCTTCCAAGCCAAAGAACACCATCCCAACCGTGAAGCACGGGGGTGGCAGCATCATGTTGTGGGGGGTGCTTTGCTGCAGGAGGGACTGGTGCACTTCACAAAATAGATGGCATCATGAGGAAAGAAAATGTGGATATATTGAAGCAACATCTCAAGCCATCAGTCATGAAGTTAAATCTTGGTCGTAAATGGGTCTTCCAAATAGACAATGACCCCAAGCACACTTCCAAAGTTGTGGCAAAATGGCTTAAGGACAACAAAGTCAAGGTATTGGAGTGGCCATCACAAAGCCCTGACCTCAATCCTATAGAAAATTTGTGGGCAGAACTGAAAAAGCATGTGCGAGCAAGGAGGCCTACAAACCTGACTCATGTTACACCAGCTCTGTCAGGAGGAATGGGCCAAAATTCACCCAACTTATTGTGGGAAGCTTGTGGAAGGCTACCCAAAACATTTGACCCAAGTTAAACAATTTAAAAGGTAATGCTACCAAATACTAATTGACTGTATTAAACTTCTGACCCACTGGGAATGTGATGAAATAAATTATGGCTGAAATAAATAATTCTCAACTATTATTCTGACATTTCACATTCTTAAAATAAAATTGGTGATCCTAACTGACCTAAGACGGGGAATTTTCACTAGGATTAAATGTCAGGAATTGTGAAAAAGTTTAAATGTATTTGGCAACCGTGTATTTAAAAACTTCCGACTTCAACTGTATATATCCCACCTCACACAGCCTGGTTGGTGGAACTAAAAGTTAGTTTCTGTCCTGATGTAGAAGTAGCAGCAGTAGTAGTGAGTTAGCTTCTGTCCTGATGTAGAAGTAGAATCAGCAGTAGTGAGTTAGCTTCTGTCCTGATGTAGAAGTAGAAGCAGTAGTAGTGAGTTAGTTTCTGTCCTGATGTAGAAGTAGAAGCAGTAGTAGTAGTGAGTTAGCTTCTGTCCTGATGTAGAAGTAGCAGCAGCAGTAGTAGTGAGTTAGTTTCTGTCCTGATGTAGAAGTAGCAGCAGTAGTAGTGAGTTAGTTTCTGTCCTGATGTAGAAGTAGCAGCAGCAGTAGTAGTGAGTTAGCTTCTGTCCTGATGTAGAAGTAGAAGCAGTAGTAGTGAGTTAGTTTCTGTCCTGATGTAGAAGTAGAAGCAGTAGTAGTAGTGAGTTAGCTTCTGTCCTGATGTAGAAGTAGCAGCAGTAGTAGTGAGTTAGTTTCTGTCCTGATGTAGAAGTAGAAGCAGTAGTAGTGAGTTAGTTTATGTCCTGATGTAGAAGTAGCAGCAGCAGTGAGTTAGCTTCTGTCCTGATGTAGAAGTAGAAGCAGTAGTAGTGAGTTAGTTTCTGTCCTGATGTAGAAGTAGCAGCAGCAGTAGTGAGTTAGTTTCTGTCCTGATGTAGAAGTAGAATCAGCAGTAGTGAGTTAGTTTCTGTCCTGATGTAGAAGTAGCAGCAGCAGTAGTGAGTTAGTTTCTGTCCTGATGTAGAAGTAGCAGTAGTAGTAAGAACGTTCTCCTTTACTACCATTTCAATAACTCCCAAGGCATTTTGATCAACAGGCTGACTGTTGGCTGCATCGCGAATAGCACCTCATCACACACTGTACCAGTCAAAAGTTTGGACACAACTACTCATTCAAGGGTTTCTTTATTTTTACTATTTCCTCCATTGTAGAATAATAGTGAAGACATCAAAACTATGAAATAACACATACGGAATCATGTAGTAACCAAAGAAAAAGTGCTAATCAAAATATATTTTATATTTTTCAAAGGAGGCCCCCCTTGCTTTGATGACAGGTTTGCAAACTAGACCTTCTCCCAACCAGCTTCACCTGGAATGCTTTTCCAACAGTCTTGAAGGGGTTCCCACATATGCTGAGCACTTGTTGGCTGATTTTCCTCCACTGCGCGTTCCAACTCCTCCCAAACCATCTCAATTGGGTTGAGGTCGTGTGATTCTTGAAATGTTCCTCATTGACTGACCTTCATGTCTTAAAGTAATGGACTGTCATTTCTTACTGCTTATTTGAGCTGTTCTTGCCATAATATGGACTTGGTCTTTTTTTTTTTTAGAGATATATTCTGTATATCACCCCTACCTTTTCACAACAAGGCAAAGGGTGGCTATTTAAAGAATCTCAAATATAAAATGTATTTGTTTTAACACTTTTTTGGTTACTACATTATTCCATGTGTGTTATTTCATTGATTGTTAATGTCTTCACTATTATTTTACAATGTAGAAAATACTAGAACTATAGAAAAACCCTGGAATGAGTCCAAACGTTTGACTGGTACTGTATATAGTGTACTACTTTTGATCAGGGCCTTTTGACCAGGGCCAGAATATAGATTATGGCAAACCATTTGGAAGGCAGTCTATGTACGCGCTAGTCTTCGCCGAGACCCTCCAGAACCATCTCTTCTAGTCTTCGCCGAGACCCTCCAGAACCATCTCTTCTAGTCTTCACTGAGACCCTCCAGAACCATCTCTTCTAGTCTTCACTGAGACCCTCCAGAACCATCTCTTCTAGTCTTCACTGAGACCCTCCAGAACCATCTCTTCTAGTCTTCACCGAGACCCTCCAGAACCATCTCTTCTAGTCTTCACTGAGACCCTCCAGAACCATCTCTTCTAGTCTTCGCCGAGACCCTCCAGAACCATCTCTTCTAGTCTTCACTGAGACCCTCCAGAACCATCTCTTCTAGTCTTCACCGAGACCCTCCAGAAACCATCTCTTCTAGTCTTCACCGAGACCCTCCAGAAACCATCTCTTCTAGTCTTCGCCGAGACCCTCCAGAACCATCTCTTCTAGTCTTCACCGAGACCCTCCAGAACCATCTCTTCTAGTCTTCGCCGAGACCCTCCAGAACCATCTCTTCTAGTCTTCACCGAGACCCTCCAGAAACCATCTCTTCTAGTCTTCACCGAGACCCTCCAGAAACCATCTCTTCTAGTCTTCACCGAGACCCTCCAGAAACCATCTCTTCTAGTCTTCGCCGAGACCCTCCAGAACCATCTCTTCTAGTCTTCGCCGAGACCCTCCAGAACCATCTCTTCTAGTCTTCACCGAGACCCTCCAGAAACCATCTCTTCTAGTCTTCACCGAGACCCTCCAGAACCATCTCTTCTAGTCTTCACCGAGACCCTCCAGAACCATGCCTCTGATGGAACTGGAAACGTAGAGCTGAAAGTCCCCAACGAGCTTAGGGTCCAGAAACAACTACGCCCAAAGTAATACCTTCTGTGAAGTTAGCAATTAGTCACGAAAAAACAAAGTTGGTAAATGTGAGCCAATACCATTAAAAACACGCGCTTTAACAGCCTTTAGTATGAATCGCCCATGACCTTGTATAATACTTTCTTACTTGTGAAAGCGGTATAGTTTCAGCAAGACTGAAATTGGATACCTAAAAAAGGTTCATCGCCCTAACATTGTACCGTGTACCCCGGGCCATCCCAGAGCCAATCAATACTATCAGGTTCTAATTGTAAAGTAAATCAATGCAGCCACAGTAGCGTTTGAATCTCCAGCAGGCTATTGATTCCTGTTAACTAACTGTCCAAGGGTTTTTCCTCTAAGGAAGTCTGCTAATGTGGTGCTTGGATAAAATGCCTTTGTTTCACAATCTGGCCTCTGGAGGGAGAAGAAAAGTGTGTCCCAATAGGCACCCTAGTCTTTACAGGCCCTGGTCAAAAGTAGTACACTATATAAGGGGATAAGATAACATTTAGGACACAGACCTGTTTTTTAGTCTTAAAATTCACGATTGTCAGATCAGAACGAAGACGTCACAGACATAAGCACCTTGTTTGAACCTACAGTGCCTTGGGAAAAGTATTAAGACCCCTTGACTTATTCCACAGTTTGTTACGTTACAGCCTTATTCCAAAATGGATTAAAATTGTTTTTTTTCTCCTTCAATCTACACACAATAACCTGTTTTTGGCTTGTCGTTATGGGGTAATACATTTTTCAAATGTATGTATGTATGTATGTATGTATGTATGTATGTATGTATGTATGTATGTATGTATGTATGTATGTATGTATGTATGTATGTATATATATATATATATATATATATATATATATATATATATATATATATATATATATATATAAATGGAAATAACTCATTTACGTAATGAATGACAGAAAGGGGTGTCATAGCACGTCAAATTAGAACGCAAGTCTGGTAACGTAAAGCAAAGCTGGTAAAATGAGATAAATCGCCAGAAAACACTTTTATGCATTGCTACGTCTGGAATTGTGACGTGCGTCGTTACAGTGTCTATTTAGTGTTGATAGTATAATGCTGCCATTTGTGAAAACATCGTGCCTACCGGGGTTGATTTTAATCACAGGCATATTGCCCTAGACAGCCTACGACTGGGGGAACTACACAAACTCCCATTTCAAAGAGAGAACTGGTTTGTAGAACCAACTAGACTAGCTAAATTCTTCACAAACTGCTCGGGTGTACTAGCTACAACTGTCCTCACGTACGTGAGTTAACGGTTTAGAGCAGGCAGGTACGGTGGCTCCCGTAGGACATATAAGGTGAGTCAACAGGAACACAACAATAATTAACACGGGCTACATAGCGAAGATAAATTGACTATGTATTCAGGAGCTAATTAGGTCGAAATGCACTACGCAGCCTCTGTGAATGGACGTTTCTCCGTGTGATTTGGGCTATAAGCACACCGACTGACGGGGATTCCTGTGCCGTTTCATAAAGTGGCAGGAAAATACTCACGGGAGCATTTTATTCACGTCCCATGATTCACTTGGGCAAATGAATGCACGTTCTAACGGATTAAATAGATTGTTGACTCCCTACTATAGTCAATAGATTTTTTTTGAATTAGCGTTTTGAATTCCTTTTTAATGTCTGGGTTCCGTGATTCCGTAAGCGTTCTCCGCAACACAGATTTTTACAGGGCCTTACAAATGCTCAGTGGCGGAGTTGCACTTTAATGTGATATTACCAATCTGCCATCCCATTTTACAACCTTCCATTTGTATATTATCAAGTCCACCGGTGAAACAATTTATTCAAAACGAAGGACACTTACCCTGAAGCGAGTGTCTATACACTATCAGTCTAACCCGCCCTCCCTCCCTCTTCTTTAGATCAAGCATATAAACGATGCACTTTCACTCAACTTACAGAGGTTAAGAAGCAGGTGGTGCATTACTTGGTTTAGAGCGCATGGCTACGTACCTAATGCCAACCCTATTCCATAGAACGCTGACTAATTTGGACCAGAGTCCCAAGGGCCCTGCTCAACATTAGTGCACTATAAAAATAGGGGAATAGGCTGCCATTTGGGTCTCACACACACACACACAATCTCACTATAGTATTATTTACCCATAACACCAGGAAGAGAACAAGGCATTCCAATGAAGCAAGGACTATACAAGGCTGTGTGTGTGTTTGTGGAAAGTAATACAAACTAAAAAAAGACAAACCAGCTGCTTGTTTCAGGGTTTTTTTTCTCAGCTGAAACGCATTTATCCGTTTGGGAGACTATTTAATCCTCTGGACATTTATTAAAAATGCAATTACAATATGTTTCAGGAGAGGCGAGCGAGAGGAACTGGTATGCAAATTCCCTGGGCAATACTTTCCTAGATTGTAGATTAGTTGTTCTCTACAGAGCAAGAAAAGAAAATGGTCTGTTGAACACAACTCATTGTGTCCCTGTGGATCTGGGACAGCCTTACCCCTAGACAGGCTATTTTTACAGCAGCAATAGCAGTATCATCTTCCCACAGTGTTGCCTTCCTTAACAAACAGGTTCTTTAAAAATACCTTTTGATTTAAAAACGGAAACACAGGGAATATCTGCATTACTTTTTGAGAGAGAGTCGCTTCCAGGGTTGGCTTGGAAAGAGAATTGCTTCCAGGGTTGGCTTGGAAAGAGAATTGCTTCCAGGGTTGGCTTGGAAAGAGAACTGCTTCCAGGGTTGGCTTGGAAAGAGAATCACTTCCAGGGTTGGCTTGGGAAGAGAATCACTTCCAGGGTTGGCTTGGGAAGAGAATCACTTCCAGGGTTGGCTTGGGAAGAGAATCACTTCCAGGGTTGGTTTGGGAAGAGAATCACTTCCTGGGTTTGCTTGGGAAGAGAATCACTTCCAGGGTTGGTTTGGGAAGATAATCACTTCCAGGGTTGGCTTGGGAAGAGAATCACTTCCAGGGTTGGTTTGGGAAGAGAATCACTTCCTGGTTGGCTTGGGAAGAGAATCACTTCCTGGGTTGGCTTGGGAAGAGAATCACTTCCTGGGTTGGCTTGGGAAGAGAATCACTTCCTGGGTTGGCTTGGGAAGAGAATCACTTCCTGGGTTGGCTTGGGAAGAGAATCACTTCCTGGGGTGTCTCCCAATAATAAAATTATCCAGATCGTATCCAGATCCCTAGCTTCAACCCAAATGGCACCCTATTCCCTACGCAGCACACTACTTTTAACCAGCGTTCTGGTCTCTGGTCAAAAGTAGTGCGAACAGGCTGCCATTTGGAACACAGCCCTAGAGTTTGTCATAAGTGCTCGTCCCCACGGGTCAAGCAATCTGGATTGGAGTGCCGAAAGATAAATACTGGCACAGAATGCAATCTGATGCTCCTTATGTTAAGGACGCAGTGTTAAGCATGGGCCGGGCCCGGCAGCCCATTCCTATTCCAATCATGCGGTGTCCTTCAGAGGAGAAAACGTGCAGCTATGTGAGTATAGTGCTGTCCTAGTGCTGTATTTGCTTAACAGATTTAATAAAAATAAATAAGGGGGTGGGGGGGGGCTCCCTAGTCCCTATATATAGTCCACTACCTTGTCTGGCCCTGGTCAAAAGAACTGGACTGTGCCTTTGGAATAGGATGTGACTTGAGACACAGCCTACGTGATTTAATCCAGCCTCTGAAGTGTGTGGAGTAATTTGTTGTAGGCAAGGTCAAGGGCACGGACACACCACACACACCTGGAAAACTAAGTGTGTGTTCTGAACCATAACCGAATGTGGCTAGTCTCCCATTGCTGTCTCTGCTCTCACTCATTCGTCACAGACCTCTGCCGCACCCCAAACTGGCACTATAGTCCCTACACAGTGAACTACTTTGGACAAGGGACCATAGGATAACTCTCCTGTCACCTGGGAGTCAATGTAGTCTCTTTACAGCCAACAAAACATCATACAAGACAAGCCTGCAATATTATGTCCCGACTTATGTAAAACGTCCCAAGTTGTTTTTGCCTTTGGCAAAAGTACTGCGGCTGTGTTTGAAATGTAGGTCGTTTTCTGGCGTTAAAAACTGCTTTCTGCCAACTAGCAGGGAGAAAGAAACCATATAAAAACAGGTGTTCTTAATGTTTTGTACACTCAGTGTATATCTCTTATGTCTCTCTTACTTTGGAAAAGATTTCCCGCAACTTTTAAAAAATTTTTTTTTTTATAAATCTGCTGGTGTTTTTTTTAGTCTTAAGTTTCTTTTGCTCAGAAAACCACTTCCTCTCATTCCCCACGTCAGTGTTCAACCCATACAGTAAGGTACCATTTGAGATACAGGCACTGAACATCTTGCTTTATATTTAAAAAAAATAAATAACGCAATGACAAAGAACAAGAACATCAACGATGGTGGTGACTCAGCAAGACGCTGAGTGTTAAAACAGAACAAAACTGGTCCCAACACCCAACCAGACAGACTCCGCATCAGGCATCAATTGGAGACTCAATGAGCCAAACCGAAAACAAAGCCCAAATCTATTCAGCTCCTCATCTAGGAGACCCGGAGCTGTGACATTTGCACTCAGCGCTGGCAACAAGGGATCCGCCACGCTCTGGGGAAAAAGTGATTACTCTACAAATGAAAATAAAGATACTTTCATTTTGTACCGATCGATAGCAAAAAACTCAAGCCATCTCTCTTTATACAAGCTGAGTCTCAAGTGGCACCCAACTCCCTATTTAGGGAATTACTTTTGACCAAGGCCCATAAGTCTCCGGTCAAAAGTAGTGTACCACATATGGAATAGGGTGCTATTTGGCATGTAGTGCATGTCTGGGAGGCACTGGTTGTATGTCTCTCTCCAGCCAGGCTCCCTTCCAGCCTACCAACTGAACACAAAGAACCACAGAGCCAGATTTAACAGTCACTGACCTTCAGAGCCACTAAGACCTGCTGACACCCCCATGGAGGGAGAACAACAATGTCTAAAGGAACAAGCCAGCGACAGGTGTCTGGGTTTAAAATCCTGGGGTTTGGGTAGAAAAGGAACAGCAAAGACAGAGAGAGAGAGAAAATCCTTTTCATATCCTAAAAAAGGTCCATATAGCAGGCACGATCAATTTTGTATTTCCACTCGTTCAATTTGCAAATCTCATCCTAAACGTTGTCTGAACGAGTCCAATCACATTCGTATCTATTCCTCAGAGATCCTAGAAGGTAACAAGACTTCACTATATCATTAGGGGTGTAGTATTACATCCTATAAGACACCATATTTGGTCAGAGATTGACGCCTTCATGGCACGCCGATGACGGGGGCGGCCATCTCTTGAACGACTATCTTCGCCAAATAAGCACCAATCGGGGTCAAACAAAGCTAGCAAGATAGCCAATGAGCTGGGCTTTACGGGAGTACCCGGAAACCATGTATATGTCATAAAATGTAGCTTCAGTTGAACTTAACATCAGTTGAACTTCAGATCAGTAGGGTCTGTACTCGGTACAATATGAGTAATTCCTCTTGATAACCAGCCTTCAACTCCGCCGTTATTTTTGGAGCAGGATAAAGTCAAAAGGTTGTTTCAGACAGAGTTAGTGGCACTCCGGTCTCCTTTTCACCTCATTTAACAAACTGATTTATAAAAAGGCACATCTCAATTAGGTGGCCCCGGCAATGTTCCCTCCAAGCTGCGCAGACGAAATACTGGCCCGCACAGAGAAGCACAAGATTAGAAAGTTCAGAGTCTTCCCCGTTAGTTAACAAGATCAACGTTTACCTCTACTGTGGTAAATTGAGATCAAAACAATGTAATAGTAGCCACGTTCAATGCAACTATGCAAGACTTTGTATGCAAACCAAACTACTCAAGACATCGTTGTAGGCAGAACCTATCGGAACACGATTCATTCTATTGCATTGACAGGCCTGACTCAGGAACGTACTCTACACAGACCGTTGCATCATAACGAATCAGAGCTGCAGTAGGCCTATATGCAAATAGACCATTACCAAATATGGATTTGTACCATTCACTTTGAACTGGACTGCGTTTACAGCATGAGCAGATGCGCTTGTTTTGACATCAAAAGTGAGAGCTGCATGTAGCCACATGTGCACATCTGTACATATCCTTTGCTAGTTAGTGAGTCATTTAGCCAAGTTATACATCATTTCTAAATCAGCAATGGGGGGGGGGGGGGGGCTGCTGCTTCCTACAAGAGCACAAAACATGTGCATTTCCAGCCATCTTTGAAAAGTGAGTCAGGTAAAGAGCTTCTTGTCTAAAGGGGCAGTGTTGTATTTTGAGAGGCTTGAATAAGCTAAGTAGTGAACAGGCAGAGGATAGCATGATTTGTCTGATTTGTAACAATGGTATGGGATGACAATGTAAGTTTTTTTTTTTTTTCAACAAAATATTCAGTCACCTATTTTCATGGCAAAACGCTGTGCTGTATTTTCACCACTGTGTTTAATGGCGGGGGCCCACACTGGTAGGCCTACATTATAATCAAATAGCCAGTCTTCGACACGTAAAACGGCTTGGTACAGCTTTTGTGCATTATATTATGACAACATTGTGACGTTTGTTTTGGAGTTGGGTTATGATTTTGTCAGCAGGTTGGGCACACATTTCTCCTCGAGCACCGGCCGAAGTCTTATACACATATACATACATACACATACATCTCCATTTTAAATGGAAATCACATGCTTTATAAAGCACTTTTTACATCAGCAGATGTCAATATAGGCCTTACATACCATACTATAAATAGCAGCCTATTTATGCTAAAGCCACGTTTCAGGAAATACATATTAACAAACTTGTAAGCGTATATCTGTAAATACTAATAAAATTGCTAAATTACAAGCCTAGTTGATTTGCCACAGAAAAGAGAGCCACCATCTGTAGATACGAATACAATTTATAAATTACGAGCCTAGTTGGTTTAGTCATTGAAAATAACAGCAATCTTCCCGCTAGCCATGATTGGCTTGAGATAATGAGTGGGCTGGACATGCCAAGAGATGAGTTCTGATTGGTCTGCCATGTAGCACGTTTCTGGTCTTTACTATGAGCTGGTCAGTATGTGTAGGTAATCCTTTCTGACGGGGCTTTTAATAAAGATATTACGTAGTAGAACTACATCAGTGTTGCTCTCCACTTTCTGGAGGACTGAGGTTTGATATCAGTGGAGAATGATGGCTAAGGAGATGGAGAAAATTCAGGCATTTGATTGAAAATATGCAGATGAGTCGAAAAGAGAACACCGAAGGCTGATGTCATCTGATATTTTTATACATCTTCAAACTAAGGGCAGCCATGGTATCCGTGACAGAGGGAGACATGTCCATCAATGCATATGGGTAAGAGAGTCTTGCTAGCTACAATTTTTCAGATATTAAACGTTCCTAATTTTGCCAGAAAGTAGTTTCATTTCAAGTTAGTGTACTGTAGTATAAAAGCCAGCCTTAAGTCTTGAGATCTTTGGATGTTTAGTACATGGCCTCACACGGGAATCATTAAAGAGATGGGTGGGACTAAAGCTTAAGAGGGTGTGAACCATGCTGAATGGGTGGGGCTAAAGCTCAAGAGGGTGTGAACCATGCTGAATGGGTGGGGCTAAAGCTTAAGAGGGTGTGAACCATGCTGAATGGGTGTAGACAAAGAATAACTCTCCACTAGGTACCAAAACATTCAAAAGCCATTTTCTCAAAATCAAGGTTGCAAGTTGATCAACTTTAAAAAGCGGAATTACTTTCCCATTGAGTTTAAAAATGTGCACACAATTACCAGAGGGAGACAGAAATCAATACAGCCTAACCAGAATAAAACCTGTCCCCTCCCTCCCTCCCTCCCTCCCGCTTCTTCTGGCCTTAGCAGATTCTGCCACTACATTCCTGAAGTAGTCGGTAATAGGCTGCACCAGCTGTCTGCAACCGTTTCCCATTTTGGAGTGCCAACTTATCCTAACCCATTTCTACTGATCTGCGTATCAGTTACGATTTTCATATGCACATTTTTTTTTGTGTGGAACCTTTTCATTTATAATAAAAGTTTTCATATCTAAAAAAAAAAAAAATTCATGTGGTTAAGCACAATCTAAATGACAACGATACAGATCTCCGTATCGTGCCTATGATATAGCAAGGCAATTTGCACAAATTCGTTTCTCTCCAGTCAAGCGTCTGTTTTATTCTCCCGTGAGTCTTCCTTGTTCGGGTGTCATCACTTCCTTGTTTCGGTCGTTTTTCAAGTGAACATTTTTATTTTTTAGGGAGCATGAGAGCACACTACTTGGATTAGCCGACCTTGAAGCAAGTGGACGCCTTCAGCGAGTGCACTTCACCCTATTGATACTTGGCCAAATCGCTTTTCAACAGTAAAAAGTTCAACAAGAAAAATAAAAAAAAATGCATGAAATGAAAATCGCTGGAGGACATCTTTAATCCAAACTGAGTCATTGATCCTGCATTGGTTGTGGTAATAAACTCAGATCCAGTCAGTCTACTCTACTCACACCCCCCTTCGCTGGGTAGTAGGACATGTCCCAAATGACACCCAATACACAGTGTCCTACTTTTGACGAGAGCCTTACGAGCCCTGGTCATAAGTAGTCGACTATATAGGATGCCATTTGGGATGCAGAAAACCTATTATTTCCCCCCCCCCCCCTCCCCCAAGGGTACAAACAGACAACAGGGAGGGTGGTTTGTGGAAGGGGGGGGGGGGGGTCACGTTCATTCAATCCTTTTCTCCCACCTTTATTTCGCTGTCCTCCCCTTCTCCCCCATTCTTTCATTCATTCTCTGACCTTTACTCTATATATCTCTACCTCCAGTGTGATTCTCCCCCCTCTCTCTCTCTCTCTCTCTCTCTGGACTGTCTGATATCAGCTTAGGTAAGCACAGTGATGGGAAGGAGAGAATGTCAAGATCTATTCCATTATGACAGTGGGAAATAGAATTCTGGAAAAGGTTCACACGGTGACCAGGAACAGAGCCATGCGGTAGCAACCAATCATCACAAGAAAATACACTGCTGATGCTTCTAGCACACACACACACACAATGCAGTCAATGTGACAGACCTCAGCTCACTGCTTCCTCTACTGAATTCAAGTTTAAGAGTTTGCTGGGAGGGAACAGAGGGAGGGCACTGTATCTAGAACATTACTTTCTATGAGGGTGTATACAGCCTCTGGTGAAAATTAGAGCAGCACTACTACTACACAACACTATTATGGACACAACACCAAAATACATGGCATTAAAAATAAATAAAAAGATTGGTTTACATGGAGGTAAAGCAGGCCCGCTGCAGACAACAGGAAGAACAGGAAAATACCTGAGTAATGGGAAGTAAAGGAGAGCAACAAATCTATCCTAATAGTATCAAGGCCCAGATACGTGCTTAAACTCAACATGTTATTTGATCACATACACGTGTTCAGCAGATCTTATTACGGGGTGAGTGAAAAAAATGCTTGTGCTTCTAGTTCCCGACAGTGCAGTAATATCTAACACGTTCACAACATATATCCACACACACACACACACACAACACAACACAACACACAGAAATCTAGTAAAGGAATGGAATTAAGAATATCAAAATATACGGACAAGCAATGTCAGAGCGGCAAAGATTTTGGAAATGAAGTCCTTTATCTACTTAACCAGATACAGATCCAATCATGGATACCATTTTTTGATTCATTTTTTTTTTTTTTTTTTTAATCTGTGTGCTAATTAGCGTTAGCGCAGTTGCTAACTAACTAGCTCAATGACTGAAAGTCCATAGCAAAAAGCTAACATGCTAAAGCTAGTTCGAAATGGCTCGTGAAACTACCTCTAAACTTCCGGATGCAGACACCTACAAAAACAGTATCCATGCGTTCATCTGACTCTGGGGGGGGGGGGGGGGGGGGGGGGGGGGGGAGTAGATAAAGGGATTCATTGCCAAGCTCCCCAAGCGTCCCTTTTAAAAGCTGCCTGGAGAGCTCATAATGCTTAGTGAATAAAAAAATAAAAAAAAGAAGACTGAAAATAACCTTCACGTGACGAGAGACGCGAGTTAAACAGGGCGAGCGGCGGTATATTTTTAACCTTCTCTTTGATACAGCAGGTTCATTGGTCCTTAATAGAAAGTGTCAGTCATTCAGCAAAAGAGCTGACACCCTATCCCCCACATCTACTTTTGACAACAGTAGTGTACGACATAGGGAGCCGTGTGGGAGGCAGACAGATCCCTATGGGCCCTGGTCAATAGTAGTGTACGACATAGGGAGCCGTGTGGGAGGCAGACAGATCCCTATGGGCCCTGGTCAATAGTAGTGTACGACATAGGGAGCCGTGTGGGAGGCAGACAGATCCCTATGGGCCCTGGTCAATAGTAGTATAGGGAATAGGGAACCGTGTGGGAGGCAGACAGATCTCTATGGGCCCTGGTCAATAGTAGTATAGGGAACCGTGTAGGAGGCAGACAGATCCCTATGGGCCCTGGTCAATAGTAGTATAGGGAATAGGGAACCGTGTGGGAGGCAGACAGATCTCTATGGGCCCTGGTCAATAGTAGTATAGGGAACCGTGTGGGAGGCAGACAGAGCTCTATGGGCCCTGGTCAATAGTAGTGTACGACATAGGGAGCCGTGTGGTCGGCAGACAGAGCCCTATGGGCCCTGGTCAATAGTAGTATAGGGAACCGTGTGGGAGGCAGACAGATCCCTATGGGCCCTGGTCAATAATAGTATAGGGAACCGTGTGGGAGGCAGACCGAGCTCTATGGGCCCTGGTCAATAGTAGTATAGGGAGCCGTGTGGGAGGCAGACAGAGCCCTATGGGCCCTGGTCAATAGTAGTATAGGGAACCGTGTGGGAGGCAGACAGATCCCTATGGGCCCTGGTCAATAGTAGTATAGGGAACCGTGTGGGAGGCAGACAGAGCTCTATGGGCCCTGGTCAATAGTAGTATAGGGAACCGTGTGGGAGGCAGACAGAGCTCTATGGGCCCTGGTCAATAGTAGTATAGGGAACCGTGTGGGAGGCAGACAGAGCTCTATGGGCCCTGGTCAATAGTAGTATAGGGAGCCGTGTGGGAGGCAGACAGAGCCCTATGGGCCCTGGTCAATAGTAGTATAGGGAACCGTGTGGGAGGCAGACCGAGCTCTATGGGCCCTGGTCAATAATAGTATAGGGAATAGGAAGCCGTGTGGGAGGCAGACAGAGCTCTATGGAGACGCTCCATCTCCAGACTGGCCTTGTATGTCAAAATAAAACAAATCACTCTGGGATCTTTCACCCTCTCCACTGGGTTCACTAGTCAGATTCCCTCCAGCCCCTCCCCTCCCATTCATCAATCCATCCTCATCCTCGCCTCCCATCCATCCCGTTCAAGGAGAAGAGGCTCATCGGCGGAGGGAGCAACAGGACTAATCCCCCCCCCTCCGGCTCAGCGACACTTCCCAACCACGCATATCGTCAGGCTCAGTAAATTTCGGTTAAGGTCACCAAAACAATAACCAGTTAAAGAGAGGGAGGGACTCAAATGCCACCCAGGACAGCGTGGACGGACGGCATTATGGGAGCTACGGTGTGTGAATGTTTATTATAGCATCGACTTCAACCAGGGCCCTATGGCTGGGTCAAAAGTAGTGCACTACGTAGGGAATAGGGTGACATTTGGGAACGGGTCAACCATTGGATAAATTGACCCACTTCCTCATATTCCCCAGACTAACAGGAAGTTGCCAGCTAAGGAGTAAGGGGTTGCAATTGGCCTGGAGGAGGAGAATGCCATCAAGTTAACCCCTGTAGGTCTAAGCACCTTAACTTTTTTAGGATAGGGGGCAGCATTCGGAATTTTGGATGAAAAGCGTGCACAAAGTAAACTGCCTGCTACAGAAGCTAGGATATGCATATAATTGATAAAAAACACTCTGAAGTTTCCAAAACTGTTAAAATAATGTCTGTGAGTATAACTGAACTGATATGGCAGGCGAAAACCTGAGGAAAATCCAACCAGGAAGTGCCATTATTTTGAAATGGCTGTTTTTCCAATGAAAGCCTATCCACCATTTAAAGGGATAGGGCCCAGATTCCATTCCCTATGGCTTCCACCAGTTGTGAACAGTCTTTAGACATTGTTTTCAGGCTTTTCTTCTGAAAAATGAGGGAGAATGACCACATTGATTGAGCGGACCCTGGGATGTCCCAGCCCGGTCCCGGGTTACCGCCAGACGACCGGTTACAGCCCGGTCCCGGGTTACCGCCAGACGACCGGTTACAGCCCGGTCCCGGGTTACCGCCAGACGACCGGTTACAGCCCGGTCCCGGGTTACCGCCAGACGACCGGTTACAGCCCGGTCCCGGGTTACCGCCAGACGACCCAGCCTCTTAAATAAAAGGTAACAAAAGGTAAAATAAAAAAAGTAAGGAGATCAGAGCCATGTTACACAGCACAATTAAATATGGATGCCATGAGCCAGACAAAAAAGTGAGCCCGGTACAATGTTTAAAAAAAAAATAATTTAGTTTAGGCAATACACTTTACACACAAAATGTGTGTATAGTTCAATGTAAAGCTTTCACAATGACAGAGTGACTATATCGCTGAAGCCGGCAGGAGCTATAAGGGTCCTAAAGGTAAGGGGGGGACGACGACACATGAAGAGCAGAGGGAGGGGGGGCATTACTCATGAAGAGCAGAGGGGGGGGGGGGGGCATTACTCATGAAGAGCAGAGGGGAGGGGCGTTACTCGTGATGAGCAGAGGGGGGGGGGCGGCATTACACATGATGAGCAGAGGGGGGGTTGCATTACACATGATGAGCAGAGGGGGGGTTGCATTACACATGATGAGCAGAGGGGGGGGGCATTACTCATGAAGAGCAGAGGGGGGGGTGGCATTACTCATGATGAGAAGAGTGTGGACTTCGACGGGGAGAGATCACAGGAGCAGATCTGGAGGAAGGAGCTCTGCCTTCCAGTTAGGTGACAGCTCCCTGGGAGCACTACTTTATAGTGGCGGCCGGCCGTAAATATACAGAAAGCGTCGGGGCTCACAGCTAAATCTATCCCTTGATACATCCTGTTCCGTAAATGAGTTTTACATTTTAGATGAGATTACAACTAGATGCATGTAATAAATGTCACCCTGACTCCAGTTGACCCCTCGCTCCACAACGTAGACCAAGGCTTTCGTGGAATAAATATAAACCAAAACGGCAATAGATTTTCAGACATTCCGCCATTTCCCCAGTTTTTAGTGTTTCATCCCACGGTCCACCAGACCTCTCTAATTTAGATTTTTACATCTGCCTCTCCCTTGTGATTAGAGAACAACTTGGAGAGCTGGAATTAGTGACGGGTTTGTTTTTTGGATAAGAGTCTCAGCAGACTTTTACAAGAGGACGTCGTCGCAGCTCAGATGGATTCAGCAGTTTATAATACAGCCTAGCGCCCTGGGCAATGTGGGAACCAAAAAAATGAAACAGTTATTCTAGCTTGTAATCTAGGACCTTCTTTCCAAGGAACACCATTTCCTGGTTGCTGAAATTAAATATAGTTTGTGACAAAGCAAGCAAGTATAGTGTAGAGAATCATTGTACCCATCCAAATACATTTTCATATCCCAAAAATATTGTATTTTGTCAAAAAAATAATATGAACTATTCTTAATAACGGGAAGCATA